>NC_029789.2:93130234-93132558 GCF_000816755.2 Arachis ipaensis
TCCTCAGGAAGAATATCTTTAGCCGGTTTGGAGTCCCACGAGCACTCATCAGTGATGGAGGGAGCCATTTTTGTAACAAACTACTAGAAACTCTTCTCCTACGATATGGGGTAAAACACAAGGTAGCCACACCTTACCATCCCCAAACAAGTGGACAAACTGAGATATACAACAGAGAGCTAAAGAGGATTCTGGAAAAGACTGTGGGTGCATCAAGAAACGATTGATCGAAGAAGCTGGATGATGCTCTTTGGGCATACAGAACAGCATTCAAAACACCACTTGGAATATCCCCATATCAACTAGTGTATGGGAAAGCTTGTCATTTACCACTGGAGCTGGAACACAAAGCTCTCTGGGCTATCAAGATACTAAATTTTGACAGCATTGATGCTGGTGCAAAGAGGATCTTGCAGCTGTAAGAGATGGAGGAATTCAGGTCACAAGCCTATGAAAATACCAAAATGTATAAAGAGAAAGCAAAGAGAAGACATGACCTGCATCTCGCACCCAGGAGTTTCGAAAAGGGGCAGCGAGTACTCCTTTACAATTCCAAATTGAGACTATTCCCAGGAAAACTCAAATCAAGGTGGTCCGGACCTTTTCTTGTCACAAAAGTTTCACCTTATGGACACATCGAAACCATGGATGAAGGTTCTGAAAGGACTTTTCAGTGAATGGACAAAGACTCAAGCATTATCTGGGCAACATGGGGGAAAACCCCAGAGTAAATTACCATCGCAAGTAAAGGAGGAACCGTCGAGCTAGCGACGATAAAAGAGTGCTCTGTTGGGAGGCAACCCAACCTCAGGTAGTTTCCTTTTCATCTTTATTTCAATAAGAATCACAAGTTGTTTCCCCTGTATTGCGAGGAGCTAAGTTTGGTGTTCTACACCAAAACAATTCAAGAGTGAAAGTGTGATTCTAAGTTTGGTGTTCCACCAAAGACATTAGTTAGAATTACACCCCAATCCCAAAACACATTGCTAGCTCCAACCAATCAAGGGAAACCACTTAGATGTAGTTAGACTTTAGTAATAATTGTTTTGTTAACAACAAGATATGAGGTTCTCTGCATATATGCAATGTTTTGTACTGGGCAAGAAACTAAGTTTGGTGTTCACACACCAAATTAAGTTCAAAAGCCACAAGCATAAATGCAAGCTAACTATGTCTCAAGTGCTTTGGGAACAAGCAACTTCCAATAACTTTGCAGGAATCTTATGAGGAAATGGTGCACCTCCACCCAAGGAAGTGAAGTAGCAAGGACTAGGATGATAACAAAGAAAGAGGGCAACTAGAAATCATCACCCGAAGGTTGCATTGTTACTTAATTCCATTATACTCAGAATTGTTGAAAATTGGAAGTCCGAATGCACTTTTGATTAATAGTTACTCATAGTTGGAACCTTTTTCAATTCTGTCTCTTAAGTTTTGTGTTGAAGAGGTCTATGCTTGCTGGTCTCTATGTCACTGCACCCTTACTTTGCTTACTTGTATGTTTGTCCCTTTAAATCAAATGAAAAGAGAATGAGTGTTTTTAAAGACCAGAGAGGAGTTCATACTATGGAGTAAGTTCATGAGTTTATGGTATAGTCATAAGTTAGCTAAGTTTGTTCAACCACAAGGTGGGAGGATAACTATCTGTCATGAATACTATGCTTGAGACACACCCCATGAGACTAGCTAAATAAGAAGATCCTAATAAAAAAAAGGGAAAGAACAATAAAGGTTGAAAAATAAAAGAAAAAGAGTAAGAAATAAGGCTAGGCACCAATGGTTTTAATCTTGAGGCATGTGTCTGTGGTGCTCCTGTGTGAGGGATCTGCTTGGATGAATAAGCTCTTAGGGGTGCCTTATCACTTAGTAACTTGGGTTAACTAACTCGGGATTATCAGCTGAAAGTCCACTATCAAGAGTAACCCTCACTACAGAGCAATTAGTAACCCAAAGAGGTGCTGGACACCAAGGTCTCAAGAAAAGAAAATAAATAAACTATGTGCCTGTGTTGTGTATGTATGGGGGAGAGACTTGAGCAAGTAAGTCCTTAGGGGTGCTTCAACACCTAGCACCTTGAACCAACTGGTTCGGGAGTGTTGGCTGAAAGCTTATTTTAAAGAGTTGCCCCCTTACAGAGCACTTAGCCTAAGAACGAAAATAAGCCCTGAAATAACAACAAAAGGATCAATAAATAAAAGTCTCATGGGATGCAATCACAGTGAGTATTCTAGGACATGATAAAGGTATGAAAGCCCGGAATGAACCTAAGTTGCTATGCTTGAAACCACCATAAAACCAGGGACATGACTTCCACAAGAATGACT
>NC_029789.2:93132612-93136245 GCF_000816755.2 Arachis ipaensis
AGAAAGGAAATGGAGCCAACGTTAGTGACACTTAACATTATCACTAACGTTGGACCAAGCTCATAAGTGGCCACGTTAGTTCCCACGTTAACTTAGTTAACGTGGCCTCTAACGTTAAGAAGTAAAGCGGAAGCCAAAGTTAGTGACATTCAACTTTGTCACTAACGTTGGCCAAGTCACAATAAGCCACGTTAACTTCCACGTTAACCTAGTTAACGTGGAAGCTAACGTGAGGAGACAAAGTGGTTGACAACGTTAGTGACACCAAACATTGTCACTAACGTTGGAAGGAACCCACACAAGCCCCAATAAGCCACGTTAACTCCCACGTTAACTTAGTTAACGTGGAAGTTAACATGAAGAAGGGAGGAGATCGCCAACGTTAGTGACACCTAACATTGTCACTAACGTTGGAATTAGCCCACATAAGCCACTGATGAGCGGATAATTTGTACGCTTTTTGGCATTGTTTTTAGTATGTTTTTAGTAGGATCTAGTCACTTTTAGGGATGTTTTCATTAGTTTTTATGTTAAATTCATATTTCTGGACTTTACTATGAGTTTGTGTGTTTTTCTGTGATTTCAGTTATTTTCTGGCTGAAATTGAGGGACTTGAGCAAAAATCAGATTCAGAGGTTGAAGAAGGACTGCTGATGCTGTTGGATTCTGACCTCCCTGAACTCAAAATGGATTTTCTGGAGCTACAGAACTCAAAATGGCGCGCTTCCAATTGCATTGGAAAGTAGACATCTAGTGCTTTCCAGGAATATATAATAGTCCATACTTTGGTGATCCACCAACATACAGCTTGCCATGGAAGGAGCCTTGCGTGCGTGAAGAAGAAGACAGTAGGAAAGCAGAGATTTGGAAGACAGAGCATCTCCAAATCCTCAATCTATTCTCCATTACTGCATAACAAGTACTATTTAATTTATGCTTTTTACTCTTCATAAATATAATCTCTCTTATCATTGATCTCCTGACTAAGAATTACAAAATAACCATAGCTTGCTTCAAGCCGACAATCTCCGTGGATTCGACCCTTACTCACGAAGGTATTACTTGGACGACCCAGTGCACTTGCTGGTTAGTTATGCGAAGTTGTGAAGATATGTTTAGACCATGGTTCTGTGCATCCGTTTTTGGTGCCATTGCCAGGGAATCAATTTCGAACAATAATTCACAACCTGAGTAACAATTTCGCATACCAAGTTTTTGGCGCCATTGCCGGGGATTGTTCGAGTTTGGACAACTGACGGTTCATCTTGTTGCTCAGATTTGGTAATTTTCTTTTTGTTTTGTTTTCAAAAATTTTTCAAAAATCTTTCAAAAACTTCTCATCTATTTTCGAAAAAAAAATATTTTAAAATAAAAATGTTTTCAAAAATATATTTTTCTTCAGAATTTTTAAGAATGAATTCTAGTGTTTCATGAAGCATGGCTGGTTGTAAAGCCATGTCTAATTCCTCTGTAGGGCATGTTAGGCGTGTCATGTTTGAGTTACATACTAAAGCTTGGCTGGCTATTAAGCCATGCCTGACCCTTTGATTGGAGCTTTAGACTAAAGAGCATAAGATTCCTGGAATTCATATTAAAAATTTCAGAATCCTTATTTTTCATTTTCAAAATGATTTTCGAAAAAATTAAAAGAAAATACAAAAAAATTTCATAAAATCATAAAAATCAAAAATATTTTTCATGTTTCTTGTTTGAGTCATGTGTTTTGTTATAAGTTTGGTGTCAATTGCATATTCATTTTGCATTTTTCGAAAATCATGCATTCATAGTGTTCTTCATGATCTTCAAGTTGTTCTTGGTAAGTCTTCTTGTTTGATCTTGATGTTTTCTTGTTTTGCATCTTTTCTTGTTTTACACGTGCATTTTTGCATCCATAGAGTCTAAACATGAAAGATTTCTAAGTTTGGTGTCTTGCATGTTTTCTTTGCATATAAAATTTTCAAAAATAAGTCTTGATGTTCATCATGACATTCAAAGTGTTCTTGGTGTTCATCTTGACATTCATAGCATTCTTGCATGCATTCATTGTTTTGATCCATAACTTTCATGCATTGCATCATTTTTCTTGTTTTTCTCTCGCATCATAAAAATTCAAAAATAAAAGAAATATCTTTCCCTTTTTCTCTCTTAAAATTTCAAAAATTAGATTTGACTTTTTCAAAAATTTTAAAAATCTAGTTGTTTTCATGAGTCAAATCAAATTTTCAATTTAAAAATTTTATCTTTTTCAAAATCTTTTTCAAAAATCAAATCTTTTTCAAATTTTTTTAGTTATTTTCGAAAATTTCAAAAATATTTTTCAAAAATCCTTTTCTTAATTTTACATCATAATTTTCGAAAATAACAATAACAATTAATGTTTTGATTAAAAAATTTCAAGTTTGTTACTTACTTGTTAAGAAAGATTCAAACTTTGAGTTCTAGAATCATATCTTGTGATTTCATATGAATCAAGTCATTAATTGTGATTTTAAAAATCAAATCTTTTTCAAAAACTAATTTCAATCATATCTTTTCAAAAATATCTTCTTATCTTATCTTTTTCAAAAATTTGATTTCAAAATATCTTTTCTAACTTCCTAACTTCTTATCTTTTCAAAATTTGTTTCAACTAACTAACTAACTTTTGTTTGTTTCTTATCTTTTTCAAAACCACCTAACTAACTCTCTCTCTCTAATTTTCGAAAATATCTCCCTCTTTTTCAAAAATTCTTTTTAATTAATTAATTATTTTAACTTTTGATTTTAAACTTTTCAAAAAAAAAAATTACTAACCTTTTTCAAAAATTATTTTCGAAAATCCTCTCCCTCTCTCATCTTATTCTATTTATTTATTCATCTACTAACATCTCTTCCTCACATCATTCACCAAATTCGAACCCCTCTTCTATCTGTGTTCGAATTTTTTCTTCTTTTCTTTTTCTACTAACAATAAGGAACCTCTTTACTGTGACATAGAGGATTCCTCTTCTTTTCTTTTTCTCTTCTCTTTCTTATGAGTAGGGACAAAGAAAAAGGCATTCTTGTTGAAGCTGATCCAGAACCTGAAAGGACTCTAAAGAGGAAACTAAGAGAAGCTAAATTACAACTATCCAGCAAGCACCTGTCAGAAAATTTTGAACAAGTAAAGGAGATGGCAGCCGAACCCAACAACAATAATGCAAGGAGAATGCTTGGTGACTTTACTGCACCTAATTCCAATTTACATGGAAGAAGCATCTCCATTCCTACCATTGGAGCAAACAATTTTGAGCTGAAACCTCAGCTAGTTTCTCTGATGCAATAGAACTGCAAGTTTCATGGACTTCCATCTGAAGATCCTTTTCAGTTCTTAACTGAATTCTTGCAGATCTGTGATACTGTTAAGACTAATGGAGTAGATCCTGAAGTCTACAGGCTCATGGTTTTCTCTTTTGCTGTAAAAGACAGAGCTAGAGTGTGGTTGGACTCTCAACCCAGAGATAGCCTGAACTCTTGGGATAAGCTGGTCACGGCTTTCTTAGCCAAGTTCTTTCCTCCTCAAAAGCTGAACAAGCTTAGAGTGGATGTTCAAACCTTCAGACAGAAAAGAAGGTGAATCCCTCTATGAAGCTTGGGAAAGATACAAGCAGCTGA
>NC_029789.2:93136489-93140444 GCF_000816755.2 Arachis ipaensis
GGAGTTCTTGAAATTGATACTCTGAATGCCATACTGGCTCAGAATAAAATATTGACTCAGCAAGTCAATATAATTTCTCAGAGTCTGACTGGAATGCAAGCTGCATCCAACAGTACTCAAGAGGCTTCTTATGAAGAAGAAGCTTATGATCCTGAGAACCCTGCAATAGCAGAGGTAAATTACATGGGTGAACCATATGGAAACACTTATAATCCATCATGGAGAAATCATCCAAATCTCTCATGGAAGGATCAAAGGCCTCAACAAGGCTTTAATAATGGTGGAAGAAACAGGTTTAACAATAATAAACCTTTTCCATCATCCACTCAGCAACAGACAGAGAACTCTGAACAAAATACCTCTAATTTAGCAAACTTAGTCTCTGATCTATCCAAGGCCACTGTATGTTTCATGAATGAAACAAGGTCTTCCATTAGAAATTTGGAAGCACAAGTAGGCCAGCTGAGTAAAAGGATCACTGAAATCCCTCCTAGTACTCTCCCAAGCAATACAAAAGAGAATCCAAAAGGAGAGTGCAAGGCCATTGACATAAGCACCATGGCCGAACCTGTGATCATCCTAGGAAGTCCTTTCCTAGCCACAGCAAGAGCTGTGATTGATGTGGACAGAGGAGAATTGATCCTTCAAATAAATGAGGACAACCTTGTGTTTACAACTCAAGGATCTCTCTCTGCATCCATAGAGAGGAAGCATAAAAAGCTTATCTCAAAACAGAGTCAACCAAAGCCCCCACAGTCAAACTCTAAGTTTGGTGTTGGGAGGCCACACCAAACTCTAAGTTTGGTGTTGAATTCCCATATCCAAACTCTAAGTTTGGTGTTGGAAGGTCTCAACAAAGCTCTGCACATCTATGAGGCTCCATAAGAGCCCACTGTCAAGCTATTGACATTAAAGAAGCGCTTGTTGGGAGGCAACCCAATGTTTAATTATCTAATTTTATTTTTGTTTTTCATATTTTATTAGGTTCATGATCATGTGGAGTCACAAAATAAATATAAAAATTGAAAACGGAATAAAAAATAGCAGAAGAAAAATCACACCCTGGAGGAAGATCTTACTAGCGTTTAAACGCCAGTAAGAAGCATGTTTTGGGCGTTCAATGCCAGAACAGAGCATGGTTCTGGCGCTGAACGCCAGAAATGGGCAGCATCTGGGCATTTGAACGCCAGAAATGCACCCTAGAGGAGAGCTGGCACTGAACGCCCAGAACAAGCATGGTTCTGGTGTTCAATGCCAGAAATAGGCTACAAATGGGTGTTCAACGCCCAGAACAAGCACCAACCTGGCGCTGAATGCCCAGAGTTGTGTGCAAGGGCATTTTATATGCCTAATTTGGTGCAAGGGCATTTTATATGCCTAATTTGGTGCAAGGCTGTAAATCCTTGAACACCTCAGGATCTGTGGACCTCACAGGATCACCTCAGGATCTGTGGACCCCACAGGATCCCCACCTACCTCCACTCACTTCTTCTCACCCCTCTTTCATACAATCCCATAAACTCTCTTCCCCATCACCTCTTCACCACTCACATCCATCCACTCTTCCCCATAAACCTACCTCATAAACTCCACCTACCTTCAAAATTCAAAATCAATTTCCCACCCAAACCCACCCTAAATGGCCGAACCTTCACCCCCTCCCTTCCCTATATAAAGCCTTCCATCCTTCCTCATTTTCACACAACACAACCCTCTCTTCTCTTCTTGGCCGAAACACACCCCCCTCTTCTCCATCTTTGAGATCCACGGATGTAATCATACAACTGGCTGACAAAACTCAGAAGCAAGCTGAAGGGGTAGTTGAGAATGTGCTGGTGAAAGTGGGAGATTATTACTTCCCCACAGACATTGTCATTTTGGACATGGAGGAAAGCTACTTACACCCTATCATTCTGGGCAAAATTGAAAACTGTCTATGGATCTTGATGAATAGATGTCTTTGGCCATGAAAAAGAAAGAAAAAGAAGAAGAAAAAGCCACTGAAAAAGGGGCAACAAAAAGCAAAAAAATTGAGAAAATAAGCTAGGCACCAATGGTTTGAACTTCTGAGACAAATGTCTGTGGTGTTTATTATGTATTAAGGATATGCTTGGATGAATAGGTTCTGAGGAGTGTTTCAACACTTGGTAACTTGGGCTAACTAACCCAGGATTATCAACCAAAAGTCCATTATCAAGAGCAACCTAAATACAAAACATTTAGTCACACAAAGAGGTGCTGGACACCAATGTCTCAAGAAGAAATGTGAACTAAAATGCCTGGAGTGGATATGTGTAGTGCACTGATAAGAAAAAGAAAATGCCAAAGGCTTGTGCAACACATGACACTAAGCAAATAAGGAGCAAAGGAGCTCTAAGAAAAAGAAAAGAAAAACAAAGAAGAGAAAAGTGTCAAGGACATAAGAATAACAAGAGGCCATAGCAGTGTTTGATGAATGCAATGAAAAAGTGATAATCTTACCCGCATGAAGCTCATCACCATGAGATCCCGGAGATGCCTCAAATGCATTTTCCTCCACAAAACTATTGGGAGCAAATCAACATCTCCCTAGGAGAACTAAGCTCCAACATGGGACAATTAAGGGTGGAACATCAAGAGCACTCCATCATCCTTCATGAAATTAGAGAAGATCATAAAGCAATGAAGGAGGAGCAACAAAGACAAGGAAGAGACATAGAAGAGCTCAAGGACATCATTGGTTCCTCAAGAAGGAAATGCCACCATCACTAAGGTGGATTCATTCCTTGTTCTTACTTTCTCTGTTTTTCGTTTTCTCTATGTTAAGTGCTTATCTATGTTTGTGTCTTCATTACATGATCATTAGTAGTTAGTAACTATGTCTAAAAGTTATGAATGTCCTATGAATCCATCACCTCTCTTAAAGGAAAAATGTTTTAATTCAAAAGAACAAGAAGTACATGAGTTTCAAATTTATCCTTGAACTTAGTTTAATTATATTGATGTGGTGACAATGCTTTTTGTTTTCTGAATGTATGCTTGAACAGTGCATATGTCTTTTGAAGTTGTTGTTTAAGAATGTTAAATATGTTGGCTCTTGAAAGAATGATGACAAGGAGACATGTTATTTGATAATCTGAAAAATCATAAAAATGATTCTTGAAGCAAGAAAAAGCAGCAAAGAACAAAGCTTGCAAAAAAAAAAAAGAAAAAAGAATAGGAAAAAAAAGCAAGCAGAAAAAGCCAATAACCCTTAAAACCAAAAGGCAAGGGCAAATAAAAAGGATCCCAAGGCTTTGAGCATCAGTGGATAGGAGGGCCTAAAGGAATAAAATTCCGGTCTAAGCGGCTAAACCGAGCTGTCCCTAACCATGTGCTTGTGGCGTGTAGGTGTCAAGTGAAAACTTGAGACTGAGCGGTTAAAGTCAAGGTCCAAAGCAAAAAAAAGAGTGTGCTTAAGAACCCTGGACACCTCTAATTGGGGACTTTAGCAAAGCTGAGTCACAATCTGAAAAGGTTCACCCAATTATGTGTCTGTGGCATTTATGTATCCGGTGGTAATACTGGAAAACAAAGTGCTTAGGGCCACGACCAAGACTCATAAAACAAGCTGTGTTCAAGAATCATCATACTGAACTAGGAGAGTCAATAGCACTATCTAAACTCTGAGTTCCTATAGAAGCCAATCATTCTGAACCTCAATGGATAAAGTGAGATGCCAAAACTATTCAAGAGGCAAAAAGCTATAAGTCCCGCTCATCTGATTGAAGCTATGTTTCATTGATAGTTTGAAATTTATAATATATTCTCTTCTTTTTATCCTATTTGATTTTCAGTTGCTTGGGGACAAGCAACAATTTAAGTTTGGTGTTGTGATGAGCGGATAATTTGTACGCTTTTTGACATTGTTTTTAGTATGTTTTTAGTAGGATCTAGTTACTTTTAGGGATGTTTTCATTAGTTTTTATGTTAAATT
>NC_029789.2:93140468-93180144 GCF_000816755.2 Arachis ipaensis
ACAGACGCAAAAGGAGGGTGAATCCTATTCCAGCATGATCGGGAACCTCAGATAATTAGCCGTGCCGTGACAGGGCATCTTAGACCATTTTCACAAGAGGAGGGGATGTAGCCACTGACAACGGTGTTGCCCTTGCATAAAGCCAGCCATGGAAAGGAGTAAGACTGATTGGATGAAGACAGCAAGAAAGCAGATGTTCAGAGGAACGAAAGCATATCTATGCGCTTATCTGAAATTCTCACCAATGATCTACATAAGTATTTCTATCCTTATTTTATTATTAATTTCGAAAACCCCATTACTATTTTATATCTGCCTGACTAAGATCTACAAGATGACCACAGCTTGCTTCATACCAACAATCTCTCACGTTAGAAGCCACGTTAACCTAGTTAACGTGGACTCTAACGTGAGAAATAGGGGCACATTGGAACGTTAGTGACAATGGTAAGTGTCACTAATGTTCTCGAAGGTTGGCAAGCCTATGTTAAAAGAGCCACGTTAACTAAGTTAACGTGGACTCTAACGTAGGGAAGGAGGAGACTTCTCAACGTTACTGGGAAAGGTAAGTCCCAGTAACGTGTGCGAAGGGCATAGAGGCAACGTTAGTGGCAACGTTAGTGGCAACGTTTGTGCGACTAACGTTGAAGTTAACGTGGCTCTTACTTTGGTGAGGAACGTTAGTGAAAAAGGTGATTGTCACTAACGTTCTCGAACCCATATTTTCACTGAACGTTAACACCACTAACGCCCTGAGCTAAAGTCTCTGCCTACTTCACACTTTCTCTCTGCAAGTAAAGCCAAGCCCAATGAAGAAGAGAAGTGCTTCAAACTCAAGATCCAAAGGCCCATACCCAAGACTTGAAGAGCCAACTAGAAGAACAGAAGAGTAGTATATATAGGAGTAGCTTTGAATTAAATAGGGATTGGAAAATATAGGGAGCCTCTGGGCATAGAATTACTCTCTGTATTTACTTTCTCTGCACTTCTAGTTTCATCATGTATTCTCCATCTTTGTTTTCATTTTCCAAAGCTATGAACAACTAAACCCCTTTTATTGGGTTAGGGAGCTCTGTTGTAATTTGTTGGATCAATACTAGTTTTCATTATTCTTCTTCTATCTTTTCTCTTGATTTTACCTGAAAGCTTTCGATCTTCATCCAATTGGGTAGTTATCTTAGAAAAGAAGCTATTCATACTTGGATCTCTTCTGAACCTTGAAAGAGGAATGAAGAGATCATGCTAGAAATGCTTTCTCATGCTGGACCAAATTGGGTTTGGATGGATATGTGACTATAATCCTCTCAACACTTGATTTGGGAAATGCATGTGGTATAATCGGTGACCATACTTCATCTCTTCTCATGAGCAATTGACCAAGGAATTGGCTATTGATCAAGATTTGAGAGATTGAATTACAAAAAATTGTAATTCGATCACTTAAGATTGCCAAGGAGATCAATGAGTGCATTGATTGAGGAAGAGATGAAAATGAAATTGATCCGGAGAATGCAACATCTCCTAAGCCTAATGAACTCCCCATTTCTGATCTTACCCATTCTCTTCAATTTCTGTTACTTACTTTTATGAGCAATTCCCCCATTCCCATTTACAATTCTGCAATTTACTTTCAGTCATTTACTTTCAGTTGTTTAATTCTAGCATTTACTTTTTCTGCCATTTACCTTCCCGCCATTTTATTTTCTGCAATTCTCAACTCAAATTCTGGATTCGCTCAACTAGAACATTCCTCTAATTAAAGTTGCTTGATCAATCAATCCCTGTGGGATTCGACCTCACTCTATTGTGAGTTTTTACTTGACGACAAATTCGGTACACTTGCCGAAGGGAAATTTGTTACGAGACAATTTTTCCGTGCATCACGTGCCACGCCCGGCTCTCAAGTGGCACGCTCCCTTAGTGAAGCTGGCTTGTGATGACAAGTCATCTTAGCCTAGTTTCACTAGCCTTTTTCTTTTGTTTTCAATTGAATTATGCACTTTCTTGAGCTACAAGTAAGCTAATTTGGGTAAATTTTCATGCTTCCTTTGATTGAATCGACCATGTATGAATTCATGCTATTTCATGAGGTTTTATGCTATAATTGTCACATATTATGATAAAATGAATATCTCATGATTTTAAGCATAGCTTTGATGTGTTTGGTTGATTAATGATAGGTGAAGAAAGCTTGGAGAAAGGATGAAGCAAGAAGGAATGGCTAGGAGTAAAGAGAGGACAATGGAATAAGTGAAAATGAACCAGGAAGCAAAAAGTTGGACCAAAAGTTAGCCTCAAACTTTTGCACAAACTTTTGGGTGAAAAGTTAGCCCCAACGTTAGCTCCTAACTTTTGGGCTAACGTTGACACATGAAAGTTACTCCCTGGGCACCAAACGTTTGCGCCAACGTTAGCCCCTAACTTTGTGGCTAATGTTGGCATGAGAAAAACACTCCCTGGGCACCAAAAGTTTGCGCCAACGTTAGCCTCTAACTTTTGGGCTAACGTTGGCACATGAAAAACACAAAGGGGGAGCAAAAGTTTGCGCAAACATTAGCCCCTAACTTTTGGGCTAACGTTGGCGCCATAAGTGCACTAAGGAAGGCCAACGTTGGAGCAAAAGTTAGACCCCTAACTTTTGCACCAACGTGGGTATCAGCAAAACATGGGGGCTGATATGAAAAGTTGGACCAAAAGTTTGCCTCAAACTTTTACTCAAACTTTTACAAAACTCCAACCCGGTTCACTTGGTTCACTTTGGTTCCTCTCCAAACTCCAAGAGCAATCAACCAAGGCCTCTCTCAACCCAATTCCACCAAGAGCAAAGGCCCAACTCAAGGCTTGAAGATCATTTGAAGAAAGTGTATAAATAGGATATAATTCAAGTTCTTAGGGAGCTTTCCTTTTGAGTTTTCATAATAGTTTTCGGAGAGCTTTGGATATTGAGTGATCTTTAATTTTTTAGTTTCGGGGAAGGAGAATTCCACTCTCTTCCTCTTAGTTTTATTGCTTTCAATTTCAATTGCAATTGTCTTGGATCTTGGGTTGGAGAATTGAAGGAATTCTGTTTCAATCTCATCCGAAGATCTCTCTGTTTCTTCTACTGCTTATTGAATTTAATTTCTGTTAATTGTTCTTCATCTACTTTCTTTGCAATTTACAATTCCTTTGCTATTGTTCTTGTTGGATTTAGGAAGGCATTGAGATCTAGACTTGGTTATCTGGTCTCTTGGGTCCTGAGATCCGGATTCCCCATTTCCCATTCCCTGTTTACTGTTTTCATGCTTATTTACAATTCTGTTTTTAGATCTGGTTCAATCCAAGTGTTCTTTTACTTCTCTGTTGGTTGCAATTTACTTTCCCTCGTTTAATTTCTGCAAATCCAACTCCCAATTCCCTTTACAATTCAAGCTATTTACATTTCTTGCACTTTAAGATTCTGCAATTTCCATTTCTTGCGTTCTAAGTTTCTGCCATTTAATTTCTTGTTCTTTAAGATTCAGCATTTAAATTCCTGTTCTCTTTAATTTCATGTCAATTACCCATTCCCTTTACTTTCCATGCAATTTAAATTCTGCAAATCACAAATCACTCAACCAAATCTTGATTCGCTTTACTAAATCAACCACTAAACTAAAATTGCTCAATCCTTCAATCCCTGTGGGATCGACCTCACTCCCGTGAGTTATTATTACTTGATGCAACCCGGTGCACTTGCCGGTTAATTTTGGGTGTTTTAGAGAAATTCGTTTCTCCGCGAAAATATCCCATCAGCTTGGCGTGCCACGCCCATCTCTCAAGTGGCACGCCCCATGGTGCAGTCTTCCATCTCCTTCTCTGGCACTTTGAACTGGCATGCCACGCCCAAACCTGGCGTGCCACGCCCTCAGCAAAGTCTTCATTCTTCTTCTCTAGAAGGTTGAACTGGTGTGCCATGCCCAGACTTGGCGTGCTATGCCCTTATTAGAGCCTTCAATCTCTTCTCTAGAAGGTTGGCTTGGCGTGCCACGCCCATGTCTATCGTGCCACGCCCATGTTGGTGCATAGACATTCCCTTCTAGTCCAGTGAGCTGGCGTGCCACACCTAGGACTGGCGTGCCACACCTAGGACTGGCGTGCCACGCCCATGTTGTGAGCAAAGTTGGCATGCCACGCCCAAAACACCAAGTGGCACGCCCATTGATATTTGGCTTGGCGTGCCATACCCAAAGTCTCAAGTGGCATGCCTTCAATGAGGTCTTGACCCTTCTCTTCTGATAATTGGCCTGGCGTGCCACGCCTCAGACCTAGCATGCCACACCCTTGTTGGAGTCTTCCGTCACCCTTTTTGGTTAAGTGCACTGTCGTTCCACGCCCAGTCCTAAAGTGGCACGCCCATGATGGTGGTGTGGGCTCACAAGCTTGGCGTGCCACGCTGCTAGTACCAAGTTGCATGCCCATTGAAGTTGCTCTTTCTCTTATCCACTGGACCATTGTACTGGCGTGCCACGCCTTCATCTTGGAGGATAGAACTAGCGTGCCACTCCCAACTTGGCGTGCCACGCCCATTGTGAATCTTAGTCATCCCTTTTCTGGAGAATAGAGCTGGCGTGCCACCCCCAGCAATGGCGTGCCACGCCCATAGTGAATCATGGAGAGCGTTCTTTAGATATTCTATCTAGCATGCCACGCCCATAACACCAAGTGGCACGCTCTTGATAAACCTTCAACAATCCTTCCCTAGAAAAGATAACTGGCGTGCCACGCTTGGCCTTGGCGTGCCACGCCCATTGTAATTCTTCATGGATTCTCTTATGGAATTCATAACTGGCATGGCCCGCCTGGCCTTGGCGTGCCACGCCCATTGAAATTCTTCATGGGCTCTCTCTGGGAAGTATAACTAGCATTCCACACCCAGATTTGGCGTGCCACACCCATAATAATCCTTCAATTTTCCTTTCTAGAAATAATAACTAGCGTGCCACGCCCAATAGCTGGCGTGCCACGCCCAGTCAAAGATAGTGGCGTTTGCATGAAGTGACATACCTAGCACACATGCCCAGCTCCTTTTCTTGCTTTCTTCCTCTTTTGTTACTCTTTTCACCTGAAATCCAAGCAAGACTCATTTCAAAGCAATGTCCAACAAATTGATCATATAGTTCTTGTAAATGCATCAAATGAATGAGAATTCACTACTTCTATGGTCCTTTTAGATGAAAGAAAGAGGTAGATGACGCAAGTCATCACCTGTCCCAAGCATAGGTTCATTAAGTCTATGCTAAACCAGTTTGATTTTTCATACAGAACTATACCTCAAACACACCAATCACAGCCTCAGGCCAATCCCATAATCAAACACGCCCCTCGGCCCAAACAACTCATCCATCAACCAATTCATCACAAATTAACCAATCAAACACAATCACAATTAATGTAGTTCAAGCACAATCAAGAATAATTACAACAAGTATAGCAGTTAACATAAGGATTCACATAGGCAACCCAATTACAATATGCACACCTAAATAATGTAACATAGATGCATATGATGAATGTCTGTCCTACTAGCTGTGATATCACATTGTCTGTTCAACTGCCAACCCGACTCTTTTCCTTAATTTTGAAATTAAGTTTGGTATTTTCAATTTTTAGTCTTATTTGTTTTTGTTCTTAAAATTTTGAATCCTTGGCTTTATTTTGTTTAAATTTTTTTCTCTTTAATTTTTGAAATTAAGTTTAGTGTCTCCCTTTAGTAATTTTAGTTTATTCTTCCTTATTAATTTTCTTTTCTTATTTTTTGGAATTAGTGGTTTATTTTTCTTTATTGATTTTCGAAATTCTAGTATTAATTATTTAGTTTGTTTTATTTTATTTCTTTTACACAGGATGCCTCACTGGAAATTCTGTGCACTCTGACGTAGAGAGTCCCACCTTTTCTTATTTTCTGTTTGTTTATGAGCAGGAACAGGAACAAAGAACCCCTTCTTGATTCCGACTCTAAACCTGAAAGGACCTTAAGGCAGCGTTTGCAATAAGCTAGAATTTATAAGGCCGGTGAGAATCTCAGAGATACTTTTGAGAAGGAAATTGAAGAGGCTACTATGGATCCCAACATAATTAATGCTAATGTTGAGAATCCGAATGGTGATGAGCAGCCTAGAAGGATGCTTGGCTCATACACTGCTCCCACCCCTGATTTCTATGGAATAGTATTATGGTACCTCCTATAGGTGCAAACAACTTTCAGTTGAAGTCTCAGTTGATCACTCTAGTGCAGCAGAACTGCCAATTTCATAGACTCTTGGAGGAAGACCCAAACCTGTTCATTTCTAACTTCCTGTGAAGACTAATGGAGTGAATCTAGATATCTATAAACTGATGCTCTTCCCATTTGCTGTGAGGAACAGACCAAAGCAGTGGTTTGACACTTAGCCTAAGCAAAGCTTAGACACTTGGGACAAGGTGGTCAACAGATTTCTGACCAAGTTCTTTCCTCCTCAGAAGCTAACTAAGCTGAGGACAGATGTTCAGACTTTCAGGCAGAGAGATGGTGAATTCCTCTATGAAGCCTGGAAGAGATACAAGTTAATGATCAGGAGATGCCCTCGTGAAATATTCTCAGACTGGATCAGATTATAAATCTTCTATGATGGACTTTCAAAGATGGCTAAAATGTCTCTGGACAATTCTGCGGTGGGTCTCTACATATCAAGAAGACTCCTAAAGAGGCTAATGAGTTGATTAAGATGGTTGCCAACAACCAATACCTGTACACATTTGAGAGGAATCTTGTGAATAAAAGAGTCATGGAGTTACATACTTTGGATGCCATTCTTGCCCAAAACAAGGCCATGTCTCAACAAATCAACATGATTACTCAACACTTGAGTGGAATGCAAGTCTCAGCTGTTAATACTTAAAATGCATCTTATGACATGAGTAGTAGTTTTAACCAAGGGGAAATCTATGGCTATGCTCAACCCACTCCTGAACAGGCTAACTATGTGGGAAATTCCTCCAAAAATCCCAATAATGATCCTTATTCTAACACATTTAATCAGGCATGGAGGAATCACCCAAATTTTGGGTGGAGAGAGTAACTGAAATGAAATTGATAAACAACAATATCCGTATAACTACCAGCAAGTGCACAGGGTCATATCAAGTAATAAAACTCACTATGAGTGAGGTCGATCCCACGAGGATTAAAGGATTAAGCAAGCAATAGTTGATTGATTATTCTAGTTAGACGGTCATAATTGGGTGATGATCAAACAATAAATGTAAATAACTTGAAATTAAAAGAAAGCAATGAAGAACAAGAAAATAAATGACATGAATGTAAAGAACAAGAAAGTAAAGTACTGGAAATTAAATTGCAAGAAATGTAAAATACGGAAAAGTAAAGTGCAAGAAAGTAAAGTGCAAGAAAATAAAGTACTAGAATTAAGAATGGAAAAAACATTGGAATCAAGAGATATTGCATTCTCAGGATCAACAATTCTCATCTCCTCTTCAATCATGCAATCATTGATCTCTTGGAAAATTTCTTGGTGATTTGATTTCCTTTAACTTGATAAATTGCTAATCTTTTGATCTAATTGCTCATAAGAAGAGATGAAGTTCAATTTCTGGTTCAAAAGCCACACAATCCTGAAGTTCTTAATTCATAGTGATTACTTCTCACATATCAAGCTATGAATTATCAATCAAGAGAAGTGTGAGAGAAGAGCCTCAAATTGAATGTTATGAATCCTTTTTCAAGCTCATCATAGCATTCTAATAGATCTAATCTCTCTCCCGATAGAATTAGATCTTTGAAGAATAAAGACTCTCTCAAAAGAAGCAATGAAAGAAGAATTGAAGATGAAGAATGAAAACAAATTACTCCATTAAATTGCAATATAGCTCTCTTTCCTAATGTTGGAAATTAGAGACTCATAACTAAATATTTACAAAATAGATGTGAAAGAAAGTGGAAGAGGAGAAGAGAATGAGAGTGAGGAGAGAAAAGTCTAAAGACCTCCTCCCAGTGGTTCCCCTTGGTGCGCATGTACGCAAAACCCACACTATTTCGTGCAACAGTAGCAGTACCAGCAAGTGCACTGGGTCGTTCAAGTAATACCTAAGTGAGTCAGGGTCAATCCCATGAGTATTGTGGATTGAAGCAATATTTTGGTTGTCTTGTAGGTATTAGTCAGGCGGAATCAGAAGGTTTTATGTTGAGTGTACAAAGCATGTGTTTTCAGAGATAGGAATAGATGATAGGATTAGATTGAGAGTTGGAGTTGCTTTGTCTTTCTGAAGTAACTCTAGTACTACCGTCTTTTTTGCTTGTGAATGATCTTCTTCTACGGCAGGCTGTAAGTGATCAAAGCCATACCAATGGTCTTTGATCTTCTCTGCTACAGAATGAACGCCAGGGCCCTTGGTATTCAATCCAATGGAGGATGAAGCACATAGCAATCCATTCTCTTGGCGATCCTACTCAAAACTCCAAAGACAAGGTAGAATCTTTCAGATCAGAGAACGCTGCTTCTTGGATCTAGCCTATACCACAGAGACCAGCTGAACTGGTGTCTCGAGAAGTTCCCAACAAAATAATGGATTAACCGTCTGAGAGATGTAAATCCATAGCTGTTGGCTCGTGCTTTTCTTCCAGGTACTTACACGAATCCAAGTAGACGCAGGTGTTTGTCAGGCACATTCGTCTTAATGTGATGAATAGAGCCAATTTGTCAGATCGTCCTATTCATCATGATGAAGATCGGAATATACATCTTAGAGATAGATCAGACACGGATCGAAGAAGAAGAAATAGTACTTTTATTAATTCATAGGACTCAGCAGGGCTCCTCCTCTAAACCTAGGAGGTTTAGAAACTCATACTGAAAATAAAAATAATAGTGGAAAACGTGTATGGAGCTCTCCTAAATCGGAGAGTGATGAAAAGTTCTGATATATTGTAAATTACATGAATAAGATCCCTTAAATACTAAACAGATGACTCGTAAGGGTGAAATAGTCTATTTAGTGCTAAAATCCACTTCTGAGGCCCACTTGGTGAGTGTTTGGGCTGAGCTTTAACGAGATCCACATGCTATAAGGCTCTTTGGGCGTGGAATTCCAGCTAGGGAGTCCTCTCTGGGCCTTTGGGCGTTGCGCTCTGCTCTTTGGGTGCTGGACGTCTGGAAGGGGCAGGAAGCTGGCGTTGGACGCCAGTTTTGGGCCTTCTAATCCAAAGCAAAGTATGGACTATTATATATTGCTGGAAAGCTCTGGAACTTATATTTCCATAGCCGTTGAGAGTGCTCCATTTGAACTTCTGTAGCTCCAGAACAGCTCTTTCGAATTCAGGCAGGTCAGATCCGGACAGCATCTGTAGTGCTTTCTCTGTCTCTGAATCAGACTTCTACTCCAGCTCCTCAATTTCAGCCAGAAAATACATGAAATTGCCCAAAAATACAAAAACTCATAGTAGAATCCAAAAATATAATTTTAACACTAAAACCTATAAAACTTAATAAAAACTAAACAAAAACTACTAAAAACTATATGAAAGTGATGTCAAAAAGCGTAATAAAATATCCGCTCATCACCCTCAATGATGACACTATAAGTGCATTGAACTTAATGAATTGAATTGACCTCTTTGTTCATCATGATTTTTAAATCATTCCAATCGCATAACAAAAATGCTTTTTCTTGATGTTTTAAAGTTGTTGAATCAACTTGACATGGTCTTACCCGAAAATGAACTTGCTCCAAATCAAGTACTTTCCTCATGTGATTATTTTATTGTTTGGGGATGATAAATGGTATTTTCCTTGATTGAATTGGTTATTGTTTGTTGTTCAAACTTTATATAATCTTGCGCATTCAATTGCACAACCTCAATATCCATTTTTCTCAACGAATTCGATTCTCTTTTTTCTGTTATGTTTGCTTAAGCTTGCTTGTGCTTTGCTCTTTGCTTATCATGTGGCTGGCAACTTAAGCCGCTTAATTAAGAAACTTGGGCTTTATTTTCTAATTGTGTGGTTTCTGTTTCAACCGGCCAATGTGTGTTTTCTAATCGTGCGCATATTTAGAATGCACACATTGTCTTTTCTCGAACCACACCCTTATACAATTTTCCTCAATTAAGTGTTTGCTAATTGATTTCATCGTATTTTCTTCCTCATTTGTCTTCCCGTGCCACTTATCTTGTGATCTTGAATTCCATTCTTTTGTTCCTTTTCATGATGTGCCGTAAAGGTAAAGAGCTAGTTGCATCATCCTCGACCCCTCGAGGCATTCTCCTTTGTCCTTCTGATCGCCAGAGCGATAAGTCGGATACTTTCGCAAATGAAAAGGCCGATATTCAAAATGAAAAGCTTGAGCAAAGAGCCATACATTGGAAGCAAAAGCTCAATGTACTGGAAAAGTATGCGGCTGCTATCCATGACCAAATTGCCTCTTTTCAGTGGGGATTCATCGAATCAAGCTTTTGAAACCCTCTTGAAGATTTTTCACATCCTGCCTAACTGAGATGCCTATCAGAAAATTAAGGCGGATGTGATTAAGGGCAAGATCTCTTTGGATCCTATTTTAAAGAAGATTGGCTGTCCTGAGGCCCGTTGGGAATATAGTGCGGGGAAAAAAGCTACCCCCATCAGGATTGCAAGCTCTGATCACACTCCCGAGGTGCGAATATGGTAGCAGATAGTGGCTGATTATCTACTATCTAGCACCCATGCCACCCATATCCGAGTCCGAGTTGTTATGCTTATTTGGGCTATTCTAGAGGGTAAGAAGATAGCCATCTTGCCTCTGATTCGTGAGTCGATGTGGAAGGCAAACCAGAATCAGAAGTTCAATATTTCCTTCGTATTGCTGATTATGATATTTTCTATAGCAGCTGGAGTGGAGAGGAGGTCGGACGATGTTATGCTCAGGATCCTGAGTGGCCACTGGTTTCTCCCATATGAGGAACGGGAGGAGTCGGAAAAGAAAACAACCAAGAAGAGGAAGACATCCAAGCCGGCATTATCATCAAGACTACCATCCTCATCGGCACCTATACCTTCTACCCGACCTTTATATGAGATGGTCCAGGGGCTCCTACAAGAAGTCCGCCGCAATGAACACCTCAATGCAAGGTGTTTTGACTGGTTGGCGGCAAAGCTCGAGGGAAGAGACCCTGGCCGAGTTCCTGCTGCTTCACCTGAGCCGATAGTAGAGGAGGGCCGAGCAACCTGAGCCCCTGCCTCCACCAACTGAAGATGGAACTTTGTAGCCTCTATGCCCCCAGATTGTGTGCATGCACAGAGGACCGTGCAACTCTTAAGTGTGGGGGAGGATTCAAAATTTTGCGGTGTAAATCTTTATTTCTGAACACCTTGCACTCTATTTTGTTTTTAGCTACTATATTTTTCGTGGATATTTGTTGATACTTTTGACAATTCCACCGTACTTTTCTTATTTTGCTTTTATATATCTTAGTCTATTTCTAGTTTTATTGTAGTTATTGCATTTGCATTCTCTTTTGCTTAGTACATATGCTATAGATGGTAGATGTGATTGGATGTTTTGAATAGTAGATAGTATCAATTTCATGTTTTTCTAAATGTTCTTGATGATTTTTGGGATAGTGAAATTAGAAAATGAGCTAGAAATTTTGAGGTGCATCCAACACATCACGCATATATACATAGGCAATAATTTTAGTCAAAACAACAACAAAAATTTCAAAGAAATCTCTTTTTAGGGCGTTCCATTGATTTGATTCGGAAAATTATTTTTAAACTTTTTTGAATTATTTTGTGGAGCATAGGAAAGAGATGGAACAAACAACCTTGTGAGTTGTTGGGCTTATAATGTGTGGATGCATATTTCAATCACAATCTTTATTCATTGTCTGCTATGTTCCTTCTATGATTGTGATCTTAAATTTGCTTAATTCTTTATATCCGATATTTGATGATTTAAATGCATTTAGCATGATTGGGGCCATTTTTGAATTAAAGCTTACTAACCCATATAGCCATACCCTTATATCTACCATTATGAACCACTTTTGAGCCTTTTAATCCCCCATTTGTTCTAATTGTTACTACATTACTAACCCTAAGTGAAAAACCATAAATGACCTTGAATTGCATCTTTGATTAGCTTAAGTTAAGGTGTGTGTGTGTCATTTAAGTGTGAGGAAAGCTTTTAGAAAACATTGGTAGAGAAAATAAAAAAGTTTGTTTTGGGTACTGTTGGTGGGGTTTACATGAGACTGAAGCTCGATCTCGGATGAGATCTTCTGATAAGATTGGAGCAGTTGTGTTAGACTTGCCGGGCCTTGAGGTGCTGCTAATCCGTGGTCACCGGAGGATGGGGGTACCTGTAAGAGACTCTGATGCTTAAGTTAGCACGAGCTTTAGGCAGGTTTTTAGTAGAATTAGAATTTGTGTTATACCTAGGTGCTCCAGTGTATTTATAGTAGTGGGGAGTGACCTCTCTTGAGATAAGTTAGTTATCTTTTCTTATCTATTTGTGGGTGAGGCCACTTTACCAGCCACCTTTGGGTGAGTTGTGATCTTCTGCTTTAGGCTTGCTTTGGCCTTTATAGCGATTTGGCCGAGCTCTTTTGGTGTCGACCAACTTTTACCAGAAGTCGGTCGTTTTGACGTCGTCCAACCTGGACAGTTCAGCTCGGTCTAGGGTATGAACAGTGCCCCTGCTTGAACTTCGATCTTTTCCCGTTGAGTTCGTGCTTTTTTAAACTTCGACCCCTTTTGAGGAAATCGTGTTCAAGCATCCTAGTCGAATTCTATGTTAAAATGCTTTCCAAAATGCAAAAATCGCTTTTGCTTTAAATGCCGTGTTACTCCCAAGGGTAACCATTCTTGGGCTTAAGCGTGTGCTTTTAAAAGCTCTTTATTAGGGCTTTTAATTTTCTTTTGCTGTTTCATTCCCTCCTTCCATTTGAATATAGAGAATTTTTTCTTTCTTCTGCAAAGAACACCCTCTGAAATCGTTGCTTCTTTGTTTGTTTCTTTTATCTCAAACTTGAAAAAAGAATTTCTCTTTTCTGATTTCTTGCCCCAAGCTTCCTACTTTTCCTTTTTGAAGCACTCGTTGGTGTGGATTGCTCGTGTTTCTGTCGTGCATTCATCGCGCTCGCTCCTTCTTTATCGTAGGTTGGTGCTCTTCTCTTTTCTGTGTCTTAATAGTCATCTTTCTTTGTGCTTTACTATTTGCGTGCTTTTCTTTTCGCACAAAATTTTGATCTTTATTGAGCTTCTTTTGAAAAGTTTGAAACTTTCTGGAAAGGTTGCATGTCCTTGTTTCTTCAAAGTTGTGATCTTATTCTATCTCTGTTGCTTCGTTTTGGGGAACTATAGGAGCTTAGGTTTTCGTCGTTTTAGGGAACTATTAGGAGCTTAGGTTTTTGGTTTATCACATTTCTGCATTCTGTGCTTGCTGCCTCCAAAGGGTGCCCCTGGACTTTTGGTGCTGATTCGATTCTTTCTTTGTGAATCCTGGGGTGCCCTTTTGCTGTCATACCTGCTGTTTATTGCTTTTTGCTTTTGTCCGAGTTGTTTGGTAGTGACCCCCTTTTTATCTTCCTTTGCTGTAGGTGCAGTTTGCTACATGTATTCTCGTAAGAACATTGTCGAGATGTCTACAAAGGTCCCTACTGGTATGGCCGATTGGTTAGACTCTATAGTGTTGATGTGTGTCACTGTGGCCGACCTTGAGTATTGTGAGAGACTTAGGTGATTTCATAGGATCTGTGAACATAGGGAGGACGAGAAGAATTATGAATTGGTGTCACCTGACCCTGAGGAGAGAGTTAGTTACCACCCTTAGATCGGACAGAGCGTCTTTTCTTTTACGCCTCGATGACAAGTCATTTTGTGCATGTTTTACTAGAAATTTTTATCTGCTTTTACTTGGTTTTCATTCATTTTTAGGCAATAAGTAAGTGCTTGGATGAGAAATTCATCCTTGTCCTAATTGAATCAAATATTGTTGATTTTATGCATTTTCATGAGATTTTTTTTACAAGATTTAATTGATAATATGAAAGATACAAGATTTGATGATTATGCCAAGGCTTTGATGTATCTGTTTGATTGATGACAAGCAAGAAAAAAGCAAAAAAAACCACAAAATAAGCTTAAAAGAAGAATTTTGGACACACTTTGAAGTTTGAGCACGCTTTGGAGCCCTAGGCCACGCTTTTAAAAGCGTGGCCCATGATTAAAACAAGGAGAGCACTCCTTAGGCAAGAGCGCTATGCTCTTCACCCAAGAGCACCTGCGATAAGGGAGTGGAAAATTTCGGTTGGTGACACGTACGCGTGGGTGACGCGTACGCGTCGATGTGACATTTCTGAAGAACCACGCGTACGCACGGCAGACATGCACACGTGGAAGTGGCATTTCAAAAGACCACGCATACGCATGGATGACGCGTACGCATGGAATGGTAATTGTGAAGGGGCCACGTGTACGCGTAGGTGATGCGTACGCGTGAGACAACGTTCTCAAATCGAGCGCTACGTTCTCAAAGTGAGCGCTGCTATAGACGCGCACGCGTATACCATGCGTACGCGTCACAAGTTCAAATTCTGAAGGTCACGCGTACGCATGGGTGACGCGTACGCGTGGATGTGCCAAAATGCAGAATGGCACGCACGCGTGGGTGACGCGTGTGCGTGGGTGTAAAAGCGCTTCGTTCTCCAAATGAATGCTACGCTCTCTTGAAAGTGAATTTCTGCTCAAATTAATCTGATTCCAAGCCCATTTGAACCACAAGCAAGCAAGCCCACTCTGATCACTCAATGAAGACCACAAGGATCATCTAGAATAGGAATTTTATTTAATTTTAATTTCTTTTCAATTTCATTTCAATTTGTGATTTAGGAAAGCCTATATAAAGGCTTTAGTTTCTAAGAATTAAAGAGGCGAGTCTGCTAGAAAGCTGCATTAGGAGTAGTAGTAGTAGGAGTAGGAGTAGAATAGAAGGCTCTTGTAAACACCTTTACTTTTCTGGACTTTTACATTTTAGTATTGAATTCAATTTAGCTTATGCAATTTCAATTTCTGCAATTCTCTTCTGCAACTTTCCTTTCTGAAAATTTTATATTTCTGTCCTTATTGAGCTTGATTTACTTTCCTGCAATTGTTCTTAGAGTGATGATCAATTGAACCCAAACTCATTAGGGGGAGGAGCTCTATTGTGATTCATATGAATTCAAGAAAATTCTTCTTCCTCTGAATCCGCTTGAGTAGCTATAGGATACCCTCTGTTTTGATTGAGGTTTATTCACTCCGGAAGGGGGTTTAAATCTATTGAATGCTTATGTGAGCCACGGAAGGGGAATCATGAGCATTAGAACTGAGGCTCTATCCTTCACAACTCTCTTGATCAACACCATTCGAGAGGAATTGAGATCTTGAGAGATTGTGTGGCATATGGATGAGAGACATGCACTTAACCTCTTCTCATGACAATTAGATCAAGGAATTGGCAAGATTGATTGTGATTAGAGAGATTGGATTACCAAGGAATTGGGATCCAATCAATTTCAATCTGCCATAGATCTACTCATATGATTGAGAAGGAAGTTGAGATCCATTTGAGTCATTATGGATTATGATATCTCCAATCCCTGATGAGTCTTTCTTTTTGTTATTTCTCATTTCTATTGCTTTGAGCTTCATTTAATATTCTACCATTTTACATTCAACAGTTTAAATTCCTTGCCTTTTACATTCTGTTAGTTCAATTTCACTCAATTCACCACTGTTAGCTTGACTAGACTAATCGCCCCACTAAAGTTACTTGATCCATCAATCCTCGTGGGACAACCTCACTCACATGAGTTTTACTACTTGATGCGACCTGGTATACTTTCCGGTGAGTTTGTGTGGAATCGATTTTCCCTCATCAATTTTTCGGCGCAGTTGCCAGGGATTGATTTAGATCAACAATGATTAAGTGGGTGATAAGTCTAGATTAAACATTTTCTTTGTTGTTGTCATTTAAGTTCTTTTAATTTTCTGTTTGCTACTGATACTAAGGTGTTTGTGTTTTGCCTCATTAAGAAATTCTAATTTGTGACATGAGGAGTTTTAATTTTCCTCGGTGATTGTGTTTTACAAAAATTCAAATGGAGTTCACCTTATCTTTTGATCAAACAAATTTCATGGAATGTGGCCCGCCACCACAAAATGATTCAAGTCATTATCCTAATGGTGGATGGAAATATCACCAAGAAATGACAGATTATGAGCAATCCACCCAGTGGGGATATGCTCTAGGGCCACAAAATGATCAAGCAGATTACATGGGATATTGTCCACCACCAAATGATTCATGTCATTATGCTAATGGTGGATAGGAGTATCAACAATGAATGAGAGAGTATGAACACTTCCCAGAGACACAAGATGAACCTTATTTTGATGAATCTAACAACTACTCATATTGTGGCTGGGAAGGTCAAAACCAAAGAGATTTTAATGCTCCATATTCTATTTATCAAGAGACATCATCACTTGATTCTGCTGACAATACATTCATGCATGATTTTCCCCCAGGGCCACAAAATGATCCATACATTGATGAATACAACAACTACTCAAGTTGTGGGTGGCAGGATCAAAATCAAGTAGCATTCAATCATCCATACTCCACCTATCAAGAGACATCATCACTTGAGAGTACCTTCAATGCATTCATGCAAAATTGTCCAACCTCACCTCCCAGTTTTTCATTTGAAAATCCTTCATCGCTTGACTGTTCAACTCATCTCACTAACCACAAAATTCATTTTACTATACAGAAGACTCATTTTAACATCCACTAAATTCATTTCACAACTCACAAAACTCATTCCATAAACCTCAAAATAACTTCATCACAACACATCCATGTCTACAAAATTTTTCTCAACCTTCATCTCTTGAGCTAGCAAAGGATCTCCTTTAAAAGTCCAGAGAATTATTGGAAAGATGAGCAATCTTGGAAAGAACAAGAAATCCTCTTCAAGAAGATGGATGGGCACTTAGAGAAAATAAGGAGAAACTTAGGATTGCCAAGCATTGAGGATGAAGACCAATCTGTGAGCGAGGAAGTGGAAGAAGAGGCTACTGTATCAAGTGAAGCTTCAATGGAAAAGGAGGTAGTAGAGATATATGAGCCTAGGATTCCATATCCACAGAGGCTACTTGAGGTGATAGAAGAACATGAAAATTTCCTCCCAAAGGACTCAATGGAAAATCATGAAGAAGTAAGGGAGGAAGACAATCAAGGGAGTCCACAGTCAATTAAAGTAGAGAGCTACATTGAAGAAGGGCCATTGAACCTTCAATTCAAAAAGCTTTTGATGAAGAAAATACTCCAACAATCACACAACAACCATGTCTCGATATCTAAGAAGTGAAGGCAACCAACAAGAGCACCAAAGAGAGGATTGTGACCAAGCTACCAGTGACCATATCTATAAAGAAAAAAAGGTCAACTACAAACAATCCATCCCCTGATCCAACAAGCAAGTTCAATCAAGCAAATAACACAAGGAAGTTTGCTGGGAAGAGGCCAAGACAGGGGATACTGAATGGCTCTTCTTTCTCTTTGAGGTCATTTCTCTTAACAAACTGGAAGAAGAGGAAGAAAGTTAAGAACAACATGTCAAGCTAATGACACTAAAAGAGCACTTGTTGGGAGGCAACCCAACCATAGGTAACATTTCATTTCTCTGCTTTGTTTATTTTCTCTGTTTGCTTTGTTTATTTTCAATAAGTTGGCACATGATTGCATTCTAAGTTTGGTGTTGCCATGCAACCAATTGGTTTTCAATTTTTCTGGACACTTGCACCATTCTAAAATGAAAGTGTCACACTAAGTTTCTAAGTTTGGTGTGCCACTTAATTTTCTATGCAATGAATCCAGCAACCCCACTTGTTTGTATAATCATAATGCCTTTGCAGTGTTATCTTTCTTTTGGTTTGGCACTTTTTCTTTCTCTTTGTTCTAGTCATTCCTTTGTTTCTAATATTTTCTTTTATTTTGCTCCTTAACTGTTTTTTGTTAATACCTCACCAAGAAATCCTTACTCATGACAAATTCTTCGCTTGGTGATTATGTTATTTGCAAAGAACAGTTTCCTTTGTTTAGTTTTAGTTCAAATAAATTGACATGTTATTACATTCTAAGTTTGGTGTTTCTATGCAACAAAATTTATTCCCAATCTATATTGGATACTTGCATCAATTCCAAGTGAAAATGTCACATTAAGTTTGGTGTGCCACTTATCCTTCATGCAATGTATCATGCACACCCCACTTGTTTTTGCAATCATAATGTTTCTGTTTCCTGTGCCTTCATTGTTATTATTAATTTTACTTGCTTAAACACATGTACTACTGACACTCCATTGTTTTAAGACACTCATGGTCCATCATAGACCCCATCACCACTGTTTTAATTGTTGCTTGAGGATAAGCAAGCATCCTAAGTTTGTATGGGAAGGGGAAGAATAGGAGGAAAAGGACAACAACAGTGAAGATGAACTACAAGGTGGTAAAGTTCTTTTTCCTCTTATTTATTTCCAGTACTTTCAAATTTCATGATTATCTCTTAGTTTTGTATGCATGTGTGTTGTGAATAAGCAGCATAGCTTGATTGGTGAATTGTAATATGTTGCTATGATATTATGACTACCAACTTGAGTTTTGTGAGTTCAAAGCAATTAAGAATCATGATCATAAACAAACAAGGTCATTAAAGAAGAATATAGCATGAGCTTATAAGTATTGGGAAGCTAGCATGATTATTGTTGCTCAATTGCATTTGAATTTGTTTAATTGAAGTTTTCATCTAAGACATTTTATGAAATTTTTGAAATCATGAAACCTTGAAAAAGCAAATGCAAATAAAGCAAGAAAAGAAAAGGGAAAGAATGAGAAAGTTGAAGGCTTTGAGTACCAATGACAATTCAATTGTTAAGTACTTGTGATGTTTATGTATCAAGCAAAAAGCTTGAAAATAAAACACTTAGAGTCAAGGCTAGGCTCAAGTGCAAAAGCACTCCCTCAAAACTCAAGGCTCTGAGCATCAATGATTAGAGAGTAAAGAAAAGAAATAAATGAGCTTAAAGAAGTCCTCTAATTAAATGCTTGTGGTACTTATGTATCAAGTGGTAATACTTGAAAACAAAGCATTTAGAGTTGTAGCTTGATTCAATCGAAAACTGTCTCTCAACAATTTCCTTCCGGCAAGTGCACCGAATTATCGTCAAGTAAAAACTCACTGTAGAGTGAGGTTGAATCCCACAGGGATTGGTTATTTGATCAATGTTAATTGGAGAATTGTGCTAGTTGAGTGAAATCAGATTTGGTTGAAAATTGCAGAATGTAAATTTGGCTGGAAACTTAAATTGCAAGGAATTAACTAACAGAAATTAAATTGCGAGAAAATAAATGACAAAATCTTAAATTG
Source organism: Arachis ipaensis (assembly GCF_000816755.2). Classification (NCBI taxonomy): domain Eukaryota; kingdom Viridiplantae; phylum Streptophyta; class Magnoliopsida; order Fabales; family Fabaceae; genus Arachis; species Arachis ipaensis. The sequence continues at coordinate 93,159,933 of NC_029789.2, forward strand.
CAAGAAATTAAATGGGAATGGGGAGTAAGCATGAAATTAGAGACGCAGAAAGTAAATAGAAGGGGTAGATCAAAGATGGGGATTCATTGGGTTTCAGGGGATATTGAATTCTCCGAATCAAATCATTTTCATCTCTTCCTCAATCAATGCATTCATTGACATTGCTTGGCAATCTTAGATGATTGGATCCTAATGTCTTGGCTCACCAATCTCTCTAAGCATGAACAATTGCCCAATGTCTTGATTTAATTGCTCATGGGAAGAGTTGAAGTTCGGTCACTGATTATACCACACAAATTCATAGATCAAAGTATTGGTAGGATTAAATGTCACAATATCCATCCAACCCCCAATCTAATCCAAAGTGAGAAATCAATTCTAGCATGAATTCTTCATCCAGAATTCCAATTATGGATAGCTTCTCTGTCAAGACAACTATCCAATTGAATTAGGATCGAAAGCTTTCTAACAACAATCAAGAGAAAAGAAAGAAGAAGAAGATGAAAACTACTATTGATCCATTGAATTACAATAGATCTCTCTAACCCAATGAAAGGGGTTTAGTTGTTTATAGCTCTCAAAATAGAAAATGGAATTGAAAGATACATTCTGAATTCAAAGAAGTGTCGAAAATTAAAATGAGCCGAAGAGTAAAAAGTGAAGTACAAGTCCAGTGAAAAGTCCTTTCTAACTTAAATTCTAAGCTATTTATACACTTTCTTCCATTGATCTTCAATTTCTAAATTGGGCTTTTGGCCTTGATGAAATTGGGTTGAAGTTGCTCAAATTCGTTTCCCTTGCTGTTGAGAAGAGATCTGTTTGAATTGCGAAGTTTTGGTGCTCAAGTTGGAGTCAACGTTTGATGGACAACGTTGACTAATACGTCTTTCTTAAAAACCAGATATACCTGCTGTCATTGGCGTTTGACTCAACGTTGGAGGACCAACGTTCTGTACCCATGCGTACGCATGAAGGCTGTGATTTTGCTTATTCACGCGTGCGCGTACACCACGCTTATGCGTGCATTGCCATTTTCCCCATCCACGCGTACATGTCACTGACACGTGCGCGCCGATTCAAGTTTCTCAATTCCAAATTCTGGGCTTCTCATCACGGACGTTGGAGGCAACGTTTGAGGCAACATTAGACCTCCAACGTTCGTTAGGTGATACGTACGTGTGGATGGTGAATTTTGCCATTCCACGCGTGTGCGTGACTCACGCTTGGGCATGGATATAGAAATTTTCCTCTTTCACGCGTACGCGTCGCTCAAAAATCCTTTAGCTCCAGAATTGAACATTTTCAATGATGTTGGAGGTAACGTTAGTTCACCAACATTCCCTCCAACGTTGGCACCCATGTTTTCTTCTTCCAGAACGTTGCCTTCAATGTTGATGGGTCAACGTTGGCTCCAACGATGGCCTCTCCTTCTCTTCTTCCTTGCTGTTTTTCTACTTCATTCTTCCTATCATCATCCAAGCAAACTCATCAAAGCCTTGGCATAAGTCATGAGAATTCTCATCATTCTTAGCACACAAGTAATTATAGCATAATTCTCATGAAATTGCATCAAATTAACTATAGTTGGATAAATCCAAGCATGCATGAATTTCTAACCCAATCACTTACTTATAACTCAAGAAAGTGCATAAAACCTATTAAAAACAAAGAAAAAGGCTAGTGAAACTAGCCCAAGATGCCCTGGCATCACAACACCAAACTTAAATCTTGCTTGTGCCTAAGCAAGCACTGAATCATTGAGAAGAAAGAATGAAACAGAGAGTGATGTTCATATCAGCAAGTCATTATTATTAGTTCATGGGGTTTTATACATAAAATGTTGCAGCTCACTTTTTATTGATCCTTAGGACTAGAATGTCTCCTTTAAGCATCAACTAACATACTGTTATGACCTCTTATTATTCACTCATCCTTGGTAATTGCTTTTCTTTGTTTTTCTTTTCCTGTGTCCTTATTTCTTACTTAAAGCTTAGTGTCATGTGTTGTAGTAGCTTCTTGTCTTATTTTCACTCAACACATATTCACTACAGACACTTGGCTCATAATTCTTCTTAAGACATTGATGCCCAGCACCTCTTTGGGTCACTAAATGCCTTGTAACTAGGTTGTTCTTGATAATGGATTTTCTGTTGATAATCTCGGGTTAGTTAACCCAAGTTACCAAGTGTTAAAGCACTCTATAGAACCTAATCATCCAAGCAGATCCTAGTACAAAGACACCACAAGCATATGTCCTAAGGTCCAAGCTATTGGTGTCTAGCCTTATTCTTTTGCTTTCTTCTATTTTTGTTGCCACTTTTGGCTTTTCTTTTGCTTTCTTTCTATTTGTTTTTCTTTCATCCAAGGACTTTTATTTGCTAAGATTCATAGATAGCATGCTAGTTTATACTAAAAAGGGAGATAGTTTATTCTTTCATTCATTATAAGTGAGCTACTACATAATCAAACATATATACCACCACTTACTGTTATTTCACTTCCTTGCCAAAAAGGAACTATTCCACTTCTGTTCAACCATTTCTTTTATTCAAATTGGAAAGACTCAAGGGACAAAACAAGCATTTAAACTAGTGAAAGTGAAAACACACACACCTAGGCTAGCATACTCATTGCAAAATTAAACAAAATGGAATGCAAAATGACTTAAACTACAAGTTGACTGTTAGCATGGGCACATTCACACTTCCAATTTACACATTCTAAAGTAGAATTAGTTAAGCAACAATACAACCTCTTAAAGTCTAGTTGCTTCCTCTCTGTTATCTCCGTCTTTGGCTTTTGTGTCTTTCTTTTTATTCTTAGCTGATGGTGTGTATTCCTTCCAAGAGATTAATTGAATTCCTGCAAGTTATTGAAAGTTGCTTGTACCCCAAGCACTTGAGAGATTGTTAGCATGCATGTATGTTCGTAAGCTCTTGAACTTAGATTGGTGTGTGAACACCAAACTTAGTTTCTTGTCTTGTGCAGCAAATTGAGTCTATGCAGAAAACATCAAGTACTTTTCTTTAAAAAAAAAAGTAAACCATGAACCCGGAAACAACTATAAACTAGATAACAGACCAGAAACTAAAAAAATAAACCACTTTTGAGTAATTTCTCTAATTGTTTGGAGCTGATAACTAGTTATGCTAAGGGTGCAATGTGTTCTTAATGAAATCTGTGGTGGAACACCAAACTTAGAATTACACATTCACCCTTAAATTTGTTTGGTGTGCAACACCAAATTAGCTCCTTGAAATGTAGAAAAATCTTCTTAACTCTCTTATTGACAAGCTATGAAAATAGAATTACCTTTGATTGGGTTGCCTCCCAACAAGCGCTCTTTTAACGTCACTAGCTTGACGGTTAACTCTCTCAGTCGAGTCTGTATTTTGTCTTAGGCCTTTCCTTCATATCACCCAAATAGTGCTTGAGCCTTTGTCCATTTACGGTGAAGGTCTCTGAAGAACGAATGATTGACGGTTTAGAATTTAGAATAAATTCCCGTTGCAAGTATAGTTTCTAAACCAAGCAATCATCCTTTCTTACAAACGTTTTGGTTGTCACAAGTAACAAACCCAATAAAATTTATAAACCGAAGTATTCGAACCTCGGGTCGTCTTCTCAAGGAATTACAGGGAGGTGTTCTTATTATTAGTTATGGAAAACAGTGTTTTTGGGTTTTGAAAGGTTTGTACAAGGAAAATAAATTGCAGGAATTAATAAATTAATATCTAATAAAACTCTTGGAAAGGTATGAAAATTCAGAAGTCCTATCCTAGTTATCCTTATGAGAATTGAGTTTAATCCCACTTAGTTAACCTTTACGAAAGCAAGGGAAAGTCAAGTGGACTAATTAGTTAGATCCCCAAGTCCTAGCCAACTCCTAAGGAAAGACTAGAGTTAGTGGAATTCAATTCAATTAGCAAAAATAACAATTAACAATCACGATAAGTTCGATAACTCAAGAGCCTCTAGTTAATCAATTAAAGCCAAGAATATAAAAAGCTAAATAAGAATCATAAATCTGAAATACCTCAATTTATATCAAATAAAGAAAATCCTAACATGAATGGTTCATAAGCCAATTTGGCAACATAAGTAATTAAATAAAAGTATTAAAGTATCTGAGAGTAAAAGTGAAATATAAAGTAAAAGGAATATTGAACCTGAGAGGAAGTTGAAATAATAAGTTGAAATAATAAGAAATCCTAATTCCTTTAAGAGGTATCCTAATCCTAAAAACTAAGAGAGAGGAGAGAACCTCTCTCTCTAAAAACTACATCTAAACTCTGAAAAGTGAATAATCGAATCCCTTTTGAATTGATGCATTCCCCCACTTTATAACCTCTAATATGTGTTTTCTGGTCTTGGATCTGGGCCAAAAGGGCTTCAAAAATCACTGGGGGCATTTTCTGCAGTTTCTGGTGTGTGGCGTCTGTCACGCGTCCGCGTGGGTCACGCGGTTGCGTCATCTGGGAGTTTTCCTTATCACGCGTTCACTTCGCTCACGCGTACGCATCATTTGCGTTCTGCTCAAGGCACGCGTCCACGTCAGTCACGCGTCCGCGTTGCTGCCTTTTCGCGCTGGGCACGCGGCCGCGTCGTCAATTCGTTCGCGTCGCTGCCCTTTTCTTCAAAACTCCATTTTTGTTTTTTCCTTCCATTTTTGTATGTTTCCTTTCCATCCTTTAAGTCATTCCTGCCCTATAAAGCCTGAAAGCACTCAACACACAAATCATGGCATCGAATGGTAATAAAGGATGATTAATTTTAATACTTCTAAAGCATAGGAAACATGTTTTTCACATATATCACATAATAAGGAAGGGAAAGTAAAACCATGCAAATTACATGAATAAGTGGGTGAAGGATTGAATAAATCACTTAAATTGAGCACAAAATACATCATAAAATATGGGTTTATCAGTCTCCTGTGATTTTTCTTCCATAATTTCTATATCTCCATAAGGAGAAACCTTGGTGATAAGAAAAGGGCCTGACCACCTTGATCTTAATTTCCCACGGAAAAATTTCAATCTGGAGTTGTAAAGCAGCACTTTCTATCCTTCTGATAAACCATTATTTTATGATTTATATTTTGTTTAATTGAGTGGTTTTATCAAGTCTTTACCCACTTATTCATATGATTAGCATGATATTACAATTCCTTCCCAAAATTACTCCATGGTTGAAAACTTGCTTCCTAGAGATCTTTTAACTATGTATTTTAATTCTACTTTATCCCATTCGATGTCGTGATCTGTGTGTTAAGTGTTTCCGGCTTCATAGGGCAGGAATGGCTAGAGAAGGGAGAGAAAGCTTGCAAAAAAAGGAAGGAACACAAGAAACCAAGGAGATGACTAGCAAACACTGACACGAGCGCATGGCTCATGCGAACGCGCGAAAAGAAGAAATCGCAGCGATGCGGACGCGTGCCTGACGCAAACGCGTGGATTGGAGTCTGCACGAATGACGCGAACGCATGGACGACGCGAACGCGTGACAAGGAAAATCGCTGAATGATGCGAACGTGTGGACGACGCGTACGCGTGACCTGCGCGATCTGCAGAAATAACAGAATACACTGGGGGTAATTTCGGGCCGCATTTTGACCCAGTTTTCGGCCCAGAAACACAGACTAAAGCTAGGGAACATGCAGAGACTCATCACGCATCCACACACATTCAGATATATCGATATTAGGATTACTTTCAGTTTTAAATCTGAATCTAGATTTGCATTACATTCATAGTTTATGCTTTTGCTTGGATTTTGGATGCTGAGAGTCATTACCTCCGTTGAAGACATTACTTTAGTTTGTTTCCTTATTCCTTTACTTTTATTAATTGCTCATTGACCCTATTCAATTAAGTATGTTGCATTTTGAATTTATCAATATAAAGACTTATTTTTGTTTTTAATTAATTTTAATTCTCTGTTTTATTTTATTTAATTATGTCTTCTTATAATTTTATGATTATTAATTCCATGTCAATGGAGTAGATTCTCCACTTGACATGGGGGTTGATTAAGAGGAGACACTTGAGTTGGAATGCTCAAGTGCTTAGTTAAATTGGATGTTGTAGACTAATTCTGTATCTGCTAACGCTGGATCTTCCCAAGGGAGAGGACTAGGATTTGCGGGTAACAGTTAGTTCACTCACTATACTTCCCCTTATTTAGTAAGGGTTAACCAAGTGGAAACAACAACCTCTTTACACTACACTTGAGAAGATTCCAACAAGGATAGAACTTCCAATTAATTATTCTCCCAGTCAAGGACTTTTATTTAGAATATCAATAATTATTCTTATTTTATTTTTATTGCTTTAATTTACAATCACTTTTAATTACTCATTATCCAACTCAAACTTTCTGAAAATTTTCTGATTGATAAATTAGCAGTCTTTCCTGCAACTCGTTGGGAGACGACCTGGGACTCATACTCCCAGTATTTTCATTCCTAAAATTTGTGACAACCCTTTTTTTTAAATTGGTGAGGCAGTTTTTAGCTGGTTAAGAGCTATACGTGCAACGCTATTCTCTTATTTGGAATCTGTTAATTGATTAACTTCTGCCACACATCAATTTTTGGCGCCATTGCCGGGGAGTTGCAATAGTGTGCTAAATTATTAATTAGTGTACATATTTTTATTTTTATTTTTATTTGCATATTTTATTTTTATTTCAGTTACCATGAGCTACATGTCTTTCTCATTGAATGACGCGTTCATTTCCTGATCCGAGTTTAGTCCCATTTGATCCTGAAATTGAAAGAACTCTTTCACATATTAGACGAACTCGACGTCGGTTAGCCTCTGAGGGTGGTGAAGTGATTGTTATCGATTCACCAGTCTCATCTGAGGGCGAATCTGAACCGCCATCTGAGAGCGAGACAATCTCTGGTTCAGATTCAGTTGATTCACGTGCAGGTGACATGGCAGAACCTAGGAGAATTACCCAAACTTCACCCTGCAACCGTATCAAGTGCATCACCCAACTTTGGCTGCAAATTTTGAACTGAAGACTACACTAATAAACTTAATGCCCAAATTTCATGGCTTACCTGCTCAAGAGCCTATCAAGCACCTTCGGGATTTCCAGACAGCCTGTTCTATTGTTAGGTGTCACAGAGCAGACAAAACTTCTATTCTGTTAACCGTTTTCCCATTTTCTCTTGAAGAAAAGGTGAGGAAGTGGTACTACACTCAACCTGAAGTGACTGTTACTAACTGGGATACGCTTAGAAGAGAATTTTTCGAAAAATACTTTTCAGCTAAAGTTACTGATAAATTGAGGAAAGAGATTTCAATGATTATTCAAGGCGAATTCGAGACTCTCTACGTATATTGGGAGCGCTTCAACAATCTCCTGGACGCATGTCCCCATCACATGATTGATAGACTAGTATTGATCAGCTACTTCACTCAAGGCATGAACCCCCAGGATAAGACTACACTGGAAGGTGCTAGTAATGGTTCTTTGAAAAAGTACAAAAACCGCAGATGAAGCATGGCAGTTGATCAGCAACCTAGTTGAGTCCACTAGGAAATACAGACAGAGGCGCAACCATCCCAAGGCTGTTGCCGAAGTTTCTTCTAGCATTGAAACTATTGCTCTCACACAAAGTATATGTGAAATGACCAACCTACTGAAACAGATGCAGTTGAATCAACAACAAGCTCAGCCCCTCCCACCATAACAAAGCCAACAGTTAGTTCCACAAAGAGTATGCGGAATTTGTACTGATTACAGTCATTATACTGATGAATGTCCGCAGCTCCAGGAAGACAACACTGTGGCAGCCACTCACAACTTCTATGACCGCCCGAATCAAGGATACAATCAATAAGTTGGCAACTACAACCAAAGTGGCAACTACAACCATGGATGGCAGGACAACTCCAATCAAGGCTGGAAGGATAATTCTAACCATGGCTGGAGGGACAACTATAACAGAGGAAGTAGAGACAATAATGGAAACCAGAGGTGGAATAACAATAACAATAACAGACAGCAGAATCAGAACCAACCTTACAGAGCACCTCACCTAAGATAATCACAAGGAACTCAGCACAACCAACAACAAGTTCCTCAGATCACTTATTCTAATTCCTCATCAAATGATGAGATGCTCCGTTCTCTTGCGCAAGGACAACAAGACATGCAGGCGCAGCTGAACTCTAGTTTGAATGGCTTGACTGCCACTTTACAAGCTCTCGTCTCCCGAATGGATTCCTCACTTAATTCCACACATCAACCTTTAAGCTCCAGTGGAATTCCTTCTCAACCACTGCCTAATCCCAAAGGTGGCATTAACACCATCACTTTGAGGTCCGGAACCACATTGCAGGAGAGGAACCATGAGGAGCCAAGTCCACCAGAACACGCCTTAGCTGAAGATGTGGTGGAAGTAGAAGATGCTGAAGAGGAAGAGGACGTGCAAGACATAGCTGAAGAAGAAGAAGTTCAACCACAAATTGAAGCACCAAGGGATGCAGAAGTTGCAAGTAGCGCCCTTCCTATCCCATTTCCACAACTTGCAAGAAAGCCCAGAAAACAGATGGAACTTGACCCCAAAATGGTAGAAATATTCAAAAGGTCGAGATAACTGTTCCCCTTTTTTATGTTATTCAACGCGTACCTAAATACGCAAAGTTTCTAAAGGATTTATGCATACATAAAAATAAAATTAATGAATTAGAAACTATTCCTTTAGGTAGTTCTATATCTGCTTTAATGGGAGGTATACCTGAAAAATGTAGTGATCCAGGCCCATGTATGGTTAACTGTACCATTGGAGGTGTGATATTTTCTGACTGTATGTGTGATTTAGGAGCATGTGTTAGTATAATGCCTTTCTCTATATATGATACTTTGAGGCTCCCTCCTTTAAAAAGGTCGGCAGCTGATGCACGGAAACTTGTCTCTCAACAATTTCCCTCAGCAAGTATACTGAATTGTCGTCAAGTAAAAACTCACAATAGAGTGAGGTCGAATCCCACAGAGATTGATTGGTCAATCAACTTTAATTAGAGGAATGTTCTAGTTGAGCTAAGCAAAATTTGATGTGAGGGTTGCAGGAAATTAAATGGCGGGAAAGTAAATAGCAGAAAATGTAAATATTGGAAATAAAGAGCTGAATGTAAATGGCAGAAAGTAAATTACAGAATGTTAAATGGGGATTTGGGAAGATGAGCATAAAAGTAAATTGCAAAAATTAAAGAGAATGGGCGAGATCAGAAATGGGGAAGTCATTGGGTTTAGGAGATGTTGCATTCTCTGGATCAAGTTCATTTCCATCTCTTCCTCAATCAATGCATTCATTGATCTCCTTGGCAATCTTAAGTGATTGAATTCCAATTCCTTGGTAATTCAATCTCTCAAATCTTGATCAATAGCCAATTCCTTGGTCTAACTGCTCATGAGAAGAGATGAAGTATGGTCACTGATTATACCACATGTATTTCCAAATCAAAGTATTGGTAGGATTATATGACTCTTTTCTACCCTCTCTCTTTCTTCTCGTGCTAATTTATCCTTCACTTCTTCATAGCTTATGATTCCCGGATGTAATATAGGCAGTTGTCCGACTAAGTATCCGAGCCTGGCCAGAGTGTTCACCTGGTGTCTAGTCTGGCTCATGTAAACTCCTTCTGAAAATGCCCTGTGTTCGTCGAAGAGTTCTGCCTGTTCTAATTGTTTCCGATGCATTTCATGTATGTGTGCACCTTGATGTGCTTGGATGTTGATTAGCTTTTGGATGGCTTCTTGTTGTTGATCCTGCCTTTGTTCCAACCTGTGGAAGGATTCTCCCCATTGTTTTCTTTGCTCCAGTTGCTGCTCGATCAATTGTCTTTGCCACTCCCCTTGTTGATTCATCCATCTAGATAGTGACTCTTCTTAACGGTTTATCAACTGTAGGTGAAGCTCTTTCTGTGCCCTTTGATTTTCCAAGTATTGTCTAGATAAGCCATCAATGGCTTCCTGTAGTTGGTGCATGTCCAAAGGGGCTTGCTCCTCTAGGTTCTATCCTTTTATCACTTGGTGCACTGGCCTCTTTCTTATCCTTCATTGGGGTAGGGGAGATGCAACAGCATGCATACGCCGGACAGTAATTGGGATACCAACTTTTATCCATTCGGGGTTTTCATCTTTGAACACCATCCCTACCTTGTCACACAGGCGGAAAATGGTGCTGGGATAGCCTAACCTTCCCCCAGAATCACTTTTCTCAGCCATCTTCCTAATGCCTTGGGCTATGAGTTCATGCACCTTGATCTCTCCCTCCTTAAGTATACATTGCACCATTGTTGCTCTCTTAAGATTCACCTTTGAATTGTTTTCGGCAGGGAGGATGGATCTCCTTACAATTTTGAACCACCCCTTTGCTTCAGGGGTGAGATCGCCTCTTTTTATGAATTTGGGATTCCCATTGGGATCTCTCACCCAATCCGCTCCTTGTACGCAGATATCTTTCACAATTTGGTCATAATTAGGACTACCATCTATTCGGGATTGATAGCTTTCTTCCTCGAATGGTATGGTTCGTAGCTTCAACACCCTCATGATGCTCATGGGACTAAAATCCACAGTTACTCCTCTCACAAAGCTTATAAAAGATTCCTCTTTCCTATCATACCTCACTGTATTTGCGTAAAACTCTCTTACGAGCGTTGCATTTATCCTTGCGGTGACTAGATCGGTGAGGAGCTCCCATCTTCTCTTTTCTACCTTCTCTGTGATTTCGGGGCACTCAGTTTTCTTGACTTGAAATCCTAGCTCATATATGATCTCCTTATCAGCCATCCATCCAAATTGAAGTGCATGGTAAAAAGTTCTAAACTTCTTTTCATCAAAAGGGCGTTGCTCTATAGGCTTCTTTCCCTTTCTTCTTTTAGAGCTTGATGATGCCATGAGTAAGAGTTGATGTGTGAAAATGTTGAGGGGTTGTGGATAAGTGGCGGAATTTGGTTAGGTTTGGATAGGATGTAGCTTGAAGAATTGTACTTCGAGAGTGAGAAGTTTGAAGAAGTGGTTGCTGGAATGTGAAGGGAAGTACGGACTAGGAATCACTTATATAGAAAAATGATGAGTAAACAAAAGGTGTGGATTGATGGGGTGGTTGTTTGATGGACGGATGGGGTTTTGCATGGGATGAGCAAAGGATCATCAACTTTATGATGGGGTTGGTTCAGTTTCCAAGCTTGTTCTCCTTCCAATGTTGCATGGCAACAATTTCCAATGAAATCCCCTTGGAGACACATGCATAATCTTCTCTTTTTGTGGTGGCCGAACCCTTCAATTGCCCCATCAATTCTCCTTCAAAATAAAAGAAACGTGATTAAAAGAAAACTTGTGGAAAGTGGCAGCAAGATTCAAAAGACAAGAAAGAGTAACTACTTTTTTTAAAATTGTTGTTGTCAACTACTAAGTGCTATTCACAAATGCAAACCAACTGACTAATTAAATTTCCATGTATGCAACCTTGGTGACACCAAACTTAGTTTGTGGCAATGTGGTGTAAGATGATTTGTTCAAGGTGCTAAGAGTGACATGCTATGAGCTGCATTCATGTCCTCTTAGTGTGCCTTGAACACCAAACTTGTTCTTCACTATATGTTGCATAAAAGGATTTATTCAAGGATATGTCAAAGTTGATTTGCGATCCATGAACCTTGCTTTATTAACTACTTTAAAAGCATGTAAAACATGGGTTGCCTCCCATGAAGCGCTTCTTTAGCGTCACTAGCTTGACGTTCTTCCTTTGTCAGGGTTGTTGGTAATGCTTCAAATCTTCCCCCCTTGCAGTAAACCTGTCTCCATTGGCTTCATCAATGATCTCTACATGTTCTAGGGAGAGAACTTTGTTGATGGTGAAAACCTTAGGTAACTGAGATGGGATGGTGGGGAGATGAGGTGGGATATCTAGGAAGTAAGTTGAGATCACTTTATCCCCTGGAGAGAAATCTTCTGTAGGGATCTTTTCATTCCTCCATCTCCTTGGTATCTTCTTCTTTGTTTCTCTTGCTGTTATCCTGCTCTTTGTGGTCTCTTTTCCTAGGGGGATTTTGTTGTTGGTCCCATATGATTCTGGTGGTTTTGGCTCCACTTGAGTTTCCTTTAGCTGTGACACCTGCTGATTATTTTGTTCATCACCCAAAGGAATTCATGAGTGTACAGCTTGTGCCTCAATGCTTGTTTCTCCCACCATTGCTCTGTCATGCTCTCTCTTTAGTTCCTTGCCTTCCTGACTTGCTTCTTGTGAGGGTTTGAAGAAATTGAAGGTGAGTTGTTCATCATGTACCCTCAGTATTTGCTCTCCTCGCTCCACATCTATGAGCGCTCTGGCTGTAGCTAAGAATGGTCTTCCCAATATGATTGGGTAAAGATGACTTTCTTCCATTTCCAGTATGACAAAGTCTGTGGGAAGGAAGTAGTTCCCAACCTTTACCAGCACGTTTTCAACCACTCATATTGCTTGTTTTTGAGTTTTGTTCGCCATCCTGATGACTACGTCTGTGGGCATCAGCTCATTGATTTGCAGCCTCTTCATAAGGGATAAAAGCATTAAGTTGATGCTGGCTTCCAGATCACAGAGTCCTTTATCAAACATTGTTTCTTCTATGGCATAGGGGATGTGAAAACTCCCTGGGTCCTTCCTTTTTGTAGGCAACTCTGGTTGAATGAGAGCACTGCACTCCTTATTCATCACTATAGTTTGTCCTCCCTTGAGTGAGCTTTTTCTAGTCAGCAGCTCCTTCATGTACTTAATGTAAGAGGGCATTTGTTGGAGGGCCTTGATAAATGGTATGTTTATATGGAGAGATGCAAATATGTCAATAAACCTTAAGTATATTCTCTTCTCTATACCACCATTGAGTAATTGGGGAAAAGGTGCATAGAGTCTCAGTAGCTCCTTCTGTGTAATTGTGGTTTCTTGATGATTCTCTTCCTGCTTTTCTGCTGATGTATCTTCAGGTTGTTCTGATGGTTTGTTCGGCTCTTCCTCAGTCTCCTTATCACTTATAGTAACCATCTTACAATCTTCCCATCTGACTTTCTTTGCTTCACCTCTCGGATTTTTCTCTGTGTCACTTGAAAAGCTATCAGTAGGTTTGGGAATCTTCTCATATAGGTATCCCACTTGAATTTCCAACCTCTTGATGGTGTCTACCTGATTCTTGATATTGGCTCGCACCTCCTCTTTGAACACCTTGTTATCTTGAATTTCCTTGCATATGCCTTCAAGTAGAGTCTCAATCCTTGATAGACTTTCTTCCGATGATGGAGAGTTGAGATTGGAAGGATGAGAAGGGCCATTTTGACTTTGGTATGGATGTTGAGAAGTGTTGTTGGGTGGGTGTTGGTATGACCTCTGTGTGGAGTGTTTGTGAGTTGCATTGTTGTTGGGGTTGTGGCGTCTCTGATCTTGGCCTTGGTCTTGTTGATTTCCCCACCTAAAGTTTGGGTGGTTTCTCCAACCAGGATTATATGTTTTGGAGTATGGGTCATGGTTCTGCCTAGGTGAATTCCCAATGTAGTTGGCTTGTTCCTGATCACCCTATGCTTCTTCATTCACTCCTTCTTGGGTTGCTGCTGAAGTGGTGATTGCTGCTACTTGATTCCTCTCAATCTTCTTGGTGAGGTCAGCTAATTGCTTGGTAATCATCTTGTTTTGAGCTAGCAGTGCATCCACATTGTTCAGCTCTATCACTCCTCTAGTATTGCCTCTTTCAGAAGCATAGAAGTAGTCATTCTCTGCTACAGTCTCAATGACATCTATGGCTTCTTCAATGGTCTTCTTCTTGTTCAGAGATCCCCCGGATGAGTGGTCTACTGCCTTCTTTGATTCATACGAAGGGCCTTCATAGAAGATGTGCAACTGTACCCATTCATTGAACATATCTGGCGGACATCTTCTTGTCAAGTCTTTAAACCTCTCCCATGCTTCATATAGAGTCTCACCATCCTGCTGCCTGAATGTTTGTACCTCAGCTCTCAACCTGTTGATCCATTGAGGAGGATAGAATCTTGCCTAGAACTTGTTCACCACATCTTCCCAGGTTGCTAAACTCTCCTTTGGAAAGGATTCCAGCCATTTAGATGCTTTGTCCTTGAGTGAGAAGGGAAACAGAAGTAGTCTATATGTGTCAGGATGAACACCATTAGACTTCACAGTATCGCATATCCTCAAGAAGGTGGTTAGATGTTGATTGGGGTCTTCTTGGACACTTCCTCCGAATAAACAACTGTTCTAAACAAGGGTGATGAGCTGTGGCTTTAGTTCAAAGTTGTTGGCATGTATGGTTGGCCTTTGGATGCTACTTCCACAGTTTCCTGGGTTTGGGTTGATGTAAGAACCCAAAACTCTTCTCTCTTGTCCAACCTGATGCGCTGGACCTTCTCTGCCACGGTTGTGAGCCTCTTCTTCATGGTGGTTCTCCATATTCTCCTCCATGTCTCGTTCAAAGTACTCTTCCTCTTCCTCAGCACCAACTACTCTCTTTCCTCTTGCTTCCCTCCTTAATCTAAGGAAGGTACTCTCAGGTTCAGAATCAAAGGAAGTTGAAGCCCCACTTCTTCTACCTGTCATACAACCAACAAAGAAAAAGCAAGAGAGATAGATACAGACAGTAATTTCTACAGAAATGCTGTTAGTGTGAGTGATGCAATATATCAAACAGTTAGTGGGTTAGTGACTGAATGGTAAACAACTAAGAAAATGGGTAGGGGAAAGGGAAGAAAATAGCTAAACAAAAAGTAAATTACTCAAATGAAAATCAAACAAAATAAAAACAAATGCTCAATCTAGTTATCCACCAATTTAATCATTGTTGATACAAAATCAATCCCCGGCAATGGCGCCATAAACTTGATGCACGGAAACTTGTCTCTCAACAAATTTCCTTCGGCAAGTTCACCGAATTGTCGTCTAGTAAAAACTCACAGTAGAGTGAGGTCGAATCCCACAGGGATTGATTGGTTAAGCAACTTTAATTGGAAGAATGTTCTAGTTGAGCTAAGCAGAAAGTGAGTTGAGAATTGCAGGAAATTAAATGGCGGGAAAGTAAATAGCAGAAAATAAATGACGGGAAGTAAATTGCAGAATCTTAAATGGGGAAGGGAAGTTTAGCATGAAAGTAAATGGCAATAAGTAAAAAGAATGGGTAAGATCAGAGATGGGGAATTCATTGGGCTTAGGAGATGATGCATTCTCCAGATCAAGTTCATTTTCATCTCTTCCTCAATCAATGCATTCATTGATCTCCTTGGCAATATTAAGTGATTGAATTCCAATTCCTTGGTAATTCAATCTCTCAAATCAGATCAATAGCCAATTCCTTGGTCTAATTGCTCATGAGAAGAGATGAAGTGTGGTCACTGATTATACCACATGTATTTCCAAGTCAAAGTATTGGGAGAATTATATGTCACTATATCCGCCCAAACCCCAATTTGGTCCAACATGAGAAAACATTTCTAGCATGATCTCTTCATCCCTTTTCCAAAGTTCAGAAGACATCCAAGTATGAATAGCTTCTTTTCCAAGATAACTACTCAATTGGATGAAGATTGAAAGCTTTCTAGTAAAATCAAGAGAAAAGAAAGAAGAAGGATTATGAAAACTATTATTGATACATCAACTTACAACAGAGCTCCCTAACCCAATGAAAGGGGTTTAGTTGTTCGTGGCTCTCGGAATGGAAAGCAAAGATGGAGAGTACATTCTCAAAGTTAAACTAGAGGTGCAGAGAAAGTAAAATACAGAGAGTAATTCTAATAATGCAAAAAGCTCCCTTTTCTAGTTCAAAGCTCTCCCTATTTATACTACTCTTCTGATCTTCTAGTTGGCTCTTCAAGTCTTGGATATGGGCCTTTGGATT
This sequence comes from Arachis ipaensis, assembly GCF_000816755.2. Classification (NCBI taxonomy): domain Eukaryota; kingdom Viridiplantae; phylum Streptophyta; class Magnoliopsida; order Fabales; family Fabaceae; genus Arachis; species Arachis ipaensis. The sequence continues at coordinate 93,175,823 of NC_029789.2, forward strand.
TTGAGTTGAAGCAGTTATCTTCTTCAGTGGGCTCAACTTTACTTGCAGAGAAAGTGTGAAGTAGCCAGGGACTTTAGCTTAGGGCGTTAGTGGTGTTAACGTTAAGTGAAAATGTGGGGTTGAGAACATTAGTGACAATCACCTTTTTCACTAACGTTCTTAACCCAAAGTGGTCCACGTTAACTTCAACGTTAGTGGTACTAACGTGACCACTAATGTTGACCCTTGGCCCTTCGCAAACGTTACTGGGATTTACCTTTTTCAATAACTTTGAGAGTACCCCTTTCTCCCTACGTTAGAGTTCACGTTAGGATAGTTAACGTGGCCTTTAACGTAGGCTTGCCAAATCTTTGAGAGCGTTAGTGACACTTTCCTTTGTCACTAATGCTTCAGAACGCCCCTACTTCCCACGTTAGAGTTCACGTTAACTAAGTTAACGTGACTTCTAACGTGGTATTGATAGCCATCTCCAACGTTAGTGACAAAGGTGAGTGTCACTAACGTTGGCTCATCATCCCTCTTCTCCACATTAGCTTCCATGTTAATGTAATTAACGTGGCAACTAACGTGGCTCATAGTGGCTCAATCTAACGTTAGTGACAAAGGTGAGTGTCACTAACGTTGGCATCATCTTGTTCTTCCACATTAGAGCTCACGTTAACTTGACGTGGCCAATTGCCCCTTTTGGAACGTTAGTGGCACTTACTTTTACCACTAACGTTGGAGTTCTACTTCTCTTCCACGTTAGCTTTCACGTTAACATAGTTAACGTGGCAACTAACGTGGGCTATGATGGCTCACGAAGGTGTTATTGGAAATCACATTTTTCATTAATGTTGCAAGCTAGCCTTCATTCCACGTTAGTGGTCACATTAGCTAGACTAACGTGGCTGCTAACGTGTTTCTTCCTTGCTTCCTTTATCCTGAAATTAGGCAATAAAGTGCATCAAAGCTCTGATCCAAGTTATGAGACATGCATCATTCAATTTGTCCTTTAATTCATGCATAATTCTTATGAAATCATGTAAAATTCACAATATTTGCTTGAATCAAGATGTAAGTGATTATTTATCCAAAACTTGCTTATTTCCTAAGAAAATGCATGAAACTACCTTAAAACCAAAATGAAAAGGTCAGTGAAACTGGCCAAAATGCCCTGGCATCAGACTCTTGAATCCCCTCAGCTATAATCTCGTGCACATTGATGCCTCCACCCTTTATTAAGCAATGTACCATAGTAGCTCGAGTAGTGTTAACCTCAGAATTGTTTGCAGCTAGGAGGATAGATTTCCTCACGAGCTCAAACTATCCCTTGGCTTTCGGGATGAGGTCTCCTCTCCTGATGAACCGGGGTCTCCTATCCAAATACCTTTCCTAGTCAGATCCTATAACACACATATCGTTCACAATTTCTTCAAGTTCATCATTATCGGGGCCATTACTTATTCTTACATGATAACTGGGCTCATTAAAATGTGGTGATTTTAGCTGAAGAGTCCTTGTTATAGTATTGGGGCTGAAGTCCACCTCTGTTCCTCTCACATAACTTTTGAAGGTGGGGGCCTTGGTTTTGTCTTCTCTGACCATATTTGCATAGAACTCTTTGATGAGATTTACATTTATCTTTGCTTCTGGGTTCGTGAGCCTTTGCCAACCCCTTTGTTCAATCTTCTCTCGAATCTGTGGGCACTCATCCTCGTTGAACTGGAATGTTAACTCAGGCAATATCTTTTTGAGCTTTATCCGTTCAAATTCGAATTCATGGAATGCAATTTTGAATCTCCCTTCATTGAAAGGGATGCTCTCCACCGGTTCCTTCCTCTTTTGCCTCTTGGAACTTGATGATGCCATAAGTGACTTTTGAGATGTGAAGGTGTTGAGAATTATTGGTTAATGATGGGATTCGGCTGGTTAAGGTGGGGTAAGAGGAGTTAGGTGCCAAAAGTGGGAAGTGTAAAGGATGGAAATTGGAATGTGAAAGGGAGTATGGAATGAAAACCGCTTATATAGGAAAGGGGTGAGTGAATGAAAGGTGTGGATTGATGGAGTGGGTGTATGATGAACGGATGGGGTTTAGCATGGGATGAGCACAAGGATCATCAACTTTATGATGGGGTCGGTTCAGTTTCCAAGCGTGTTCTTCTTCCAATGTTGCATGGCAACATTTCCCAATGCATTCCCCCTTGAGACATGTGTATAGTCCCCTCCTTTTGAAGTGGCCGAAACCTCCTTCTTCAATTATCCCATCAATTCTCCTACAAATAAAGGGATGTAATTAATGAAATTTTGGGAAGTGGCGGCAAAATTTAAAAGAAAAGAAAGAGTAACTACTTTTTAAAATTTTTTTGTTGTTAACTAACTAAGTGCTATTCATGAGTACAAACCAACTGACTAATTGATTGTCCATATATGCAACATTGGTGACACCAAACTTAGTTTGTGGCCATGCGGTGTAAAAGGAATTGTTCAAGGTTCTAAGAGTGACATGATATGAATCGCATTCATGTTCTCTTAGTGTGCCTTGAACACCAAACTTGTTCTTCACTATGTGTTGCAAAAAGGAAAGATTTAGTCAAGTGTATGTCAAAGTTGATTTGGACTTCATGAAACTTGCATTATTGAGTACTTTTAAAAGCATATAAAACATGGGTTGCCTCCCATGAAGCGCTTCTTTAGCGTCACTAGCTTGACGTTCTGCCCTTTGTCAGGGTGGTTGGTAATGCTTTAGATCTTCCCCTCTTGCAGTAAACCTATATCCATTGGCTTCATCAAGGATCTCTACATGTTTTAGGGAGAGAACTTTGTTGATGGTGAAAACCTTAGGTAGCTGAGATGGCATAGTGGGGAGATGAGGTGGGATATCTAGGAAGTAAGCTGAGATCACTTTATCCCCTGGAGAGAAATCCTCTGTAGGGATCTTTTTGTTTCTCTACCTCCTTGGTGCCTTCTTCTTTGTTCCTTTTGATGTTGCCCTACTCTTTATGACCTCTTCTTTCAAGGAAATTTTATTGCTGGTCTCATATGACTCTGGTGGTTTAGGTTCCTCCTGATCTTCCTTGGGCTGTGACAACTGCCGATTATCTTGTTCATCAACCAAAGGGATTCCCTGTGCTTCAATGCTTGTTTCTTCCACCAGTGCTTTGTCGTGCTCTTTCTTTGGTTCCTTGCTTTCCTGATCTGCTTCTTGTGAGGGTTTGAAGACATTGAATGCGAGTTGTTTGTCATGTATCCTCAATCTCCTCGCTCCACATCTATGAGCGCTCTGGCTGTAGCTAGGAATGGTCTTCCCAATATGATTGGGTAAAGGTGACTCTCTTCCATTTCCAATATGACAAAGTCTGTAGGAAGGAAGTAGTTCCCAACCTTTACCAACACGTTTTCAACAACTCCCACTGCTTGTTTTTGAGTTTTGTCAGCCAGCCTGATGACTACGTCTGCGGGCATTAGCTCATTAATCTACATCTTCTTCATAAGGGATAAAGGCATTAAGTTGATGCTTGCTCCCAGGTCACAGAGTCCTTTGTCAAACATTGTTTCTCCTATGCCACAGGGGATATGAAAACTCCCTGGGTCCTTCCTTTTTGTAGGCAACTCTAGTTGAATGAGAGCACTACACTCCTTATTCATCACTATTGTTTGCCCTCTCTTGAGTGAGCTTTCCTGGTCAACAACTCTTTCATATACTTAATGTATGAGGGAATTATTTGGAGAGCCTTGATGAATGGTATGTTCACATGGAGAGATGTAAATATGTCAAGGAACTTTGAGTATATTCTCTTTTCTACACCACCCTTGAGTCTTTGGGGAAAAGGTGCATAGAGTCTCAGCATCTTCTTCTGTGTAATTTTGATTTCTTGGTGATCCTCTTCCTGTTTCTCTGCTGATGTGTCTCCAGGTTGTTCTAATGGTTTATTAGTGCACGAATTGTGAATCACACTTTTCACAACGCGTACCACTAACCAGCAAGTGCACTGGGTCGTCCAAGTAATACCTCACGTGAGTAAGGGTCGAATCCCACGGAGATTGTTGGTTTGAAGCAATCTATGGTTATCTTGTAAATCTTAGTCAGGAAGTCAATTATGTTTATCAGTTGAATTGTGAATAACCAAGAGAGCATAAATTAAAGATTACTTGTTGTGCAGTAATGGAGAATATGTTGGGGTTTTGGAGATGCTTTGTCTTCTGAATCTCTGCTTTCCTCTGTCTTCTGATTCACGCACGCACGCCCTCCTATGGCAAGCTGTGTCTTGGTGGATCACCGTTGTCAGTGGCTACCTTCCGTCCTCCCAGTGAAAACTACGCTCACGCGCTCTGTCACAGCA
>NC_029789.2:93180181-93222578 GCF_000816755.2 Arachis ipaensis
TTTGAGGAAGGTGATGAATGTCACGGATCATCACCTTCATCACAGTTAAGCGCGAATGAACATCTTAGATAGGAACAAGCGTGTTTGAATGGAAAACAGAAATACTTGCATTAATTCATCGAGACACAGCAGAGCTCCTCACCCCCCAACAATGGGGTTTAGAGACTCATGCCGTCAGAGAATACAAAGTTTAGATCTGAAATGTCATGAGATACAAAATAAGTCTCTAAAAGTCGTTTAAATACTAAACTAGTAGCCTAGGGTTACAAAATATGAGTGGACTATGATGGATGATGCAGAGATCCACTTCTGGGGCCCACTTGGTGTGCTGGGGCCCACTTGGTGTGTGCTGGGGCTGAGACTTAAGCAATTCATGTGCAGAGGCAATTTGTGGAGTTGAACGCCAGTTTTTGTGCCAGTTTGGGCGTTCAACTCCAGTTTTTGATCCTTTTCTGGCGCTGGACGCTAGAATTGGGCAGAGGACTGGCGTTGAACGCCAGTTTACGTCATCTATTCTTGTGCAAAGTATGGACTATTATATATTGCTGGAAAGCCCTGGATGTCTACTTTCCAACGCAATTGGAAGCACGCCATTTCGAGTTCTGTAGCTCTAGAAATCCACTTTGAGTGCAGGGAGGTCAGAATCCAACAGTATCAGCAGTCCTTTTTCAGCCTGAATCAGATTTTTGCTCAGCTCCTTCAATTTCAGCCAGAAAAATACCTGAAATTACAGAAAAACACACAACTCATAGTAAAATCCAGAAATATGAATTTTTCCTAAAAACTACTGGAAATAAACTAGAAACTAACTAAAACATACTCAAAACTATATGAAATTAACCCCAAAAAGCGTATAAAATATCCGCTCTTGTTTTCCAGTATTACTACCGGATACATAAATGCCACAGACACATAAATGGGTGAACCTTTTCAGATTGTGACTCAGCTTTTGCTAAAGTCCCCAATTAGAGGTGTCCAGAGTTCTTAAGCACACTCTTCTCTTTTTTTTTTTTTCTTTGGACCTTGACTTTAACCGCTCAGTCTCAAGTTTTCACTTGACACCTGCACGCCACAAGCACATGGTTAGGGACAGCTTGGTTTAGCCGCTTAGACCAGGATTTTAGTCCTTTAGGTCCTCCTATCCACTGATGCTCAAAGCCTTGGGATCCTTTTTATTTGCCCTTGCCTTTTGGTTTTAAGAGCTTTTGGCTTTTTCTGCTTGCTTTTTTTTTTTCTGCAAGCTTTGTTCTTTGCTGCTTTTTCTTGCTTCAAGAATCATTTTTATGATTTTTCAGATTATCAATAACATGTCTCATGTTCATCATTCTTTCAAGAGCCAACATATTTAACAGTCTTAAACAACAAATTCAAAAGACATATGCACTGTTCAAGCATCCATTCAGAAGATAGAAAGTATTGCCACCACATTTAACCAATTAGAATTTCTTTTATTAAACTCGAAATTTTATTGCTTCTTATTCAAAAGATCTACTATTTTATTCATGTTTAATGATGATGAAAAAAATAAACTATAGCTTACTTGGAGATAAAATCAAATAGATACTAATTACTATTATATGACTTCTAAGGTAAACTTTTATAAGGACACTGTCACAGAGTTAAGGCAGAAATTGGAAATTAACAACCTTTATTCTGGGGGTATGGGGGTTCCTCTGATCCTTAGGAGGCTTGGTATTACAGAAGACTTTTGGCGCTTCAGTTCCCTTAAGTCACGTCCCTGCTCCTCTTGTTCTTTAAACATATGGGTCAGCATTTGACTGTGTTCCTTCTGTTGTTTTATTATTTGCTCCATAGCTTCCTGTATCTTGGTGACAGACGTCTCAAGATATTCCCAATATTCCGCTTGAGGAATCTCTGGGAGGAATTCCTGTGCTCTCTTCTTGATATGATCCTCCTGTGCTTGTTGTCTCTCCATTGATGCTTTGGTGATTGACTTTTCAATTAGGATATATTCAGTTATTCCCATCTTGAATCCAGCGTCCTTGCAGAGCAGAGAAATCACGCTTGGATAAGCCAACCTGGCCTCTCTTGAATTTTTATTAGCTATCTTGTAGAGTTCAGTGGAAATCAGCTGATGAACCTCCACTTCCTTTCCCGTCATGATGCAATGAATCATCACTGCTCTTTTAACTGTGACTTCAGAACGGTTGCTAGTGGGCAACAGAGAACGCCCAATGAAGTCCAGCCATTCTCTGGCAACTGGTTTGAGATCCTCTCTCTTGAGTTGATTTGGGACGCCCTTTGTGTTGGTGGTCCACATTCCTTTGGGAGCCATGATCTTAGTGATTTCGGATAAACACACCAAACTTAGAGGTTTGCTTGTCCTCAAGCAAAAGAAAAGAAAGGAGAGGGATAGAAGGAGATCGAGGTGCACTTGTTGATGGAGGAGGGGGGAGGCCGAACCCAATTTTAAAGGGGTGGGGGGGTGGGTTTTCGAAAAATTGGAAGAGATAAGATAAAAAGATTGAGTTGAAGAAGATAAGATAGAAGATAGAGTTTAATTTTGAAAAGATATGATAGATTTTTGAAAAAGATAATTCTGAATTTTGAGAAAGATAATATGGATATTTGAAAAAGATATGGATTAGTTGAAAAGATTTTTGAGTGAAAAAGATAGATTTGTTTTCAGAAAAGATTTTGAAAAGAGTTGGATTGAATTTGGAAAGATGGATTTTTAGATATTAAGGATTTTAGAAATCAGGGTTCTTGATATGTTTATGTAAAAATCATGCCTTGAAGCATAAAATTTGAAATTAAAATGGAAATACGTGTGGGATAACTGGATTTGGCTCCTCCCTGTCTTCCTGGCGTTTGAACGCCCAAACACTGCTTGTTTTGGGCGTTCAGCGCCCAAATGCTGATCTCCTGGGCGTTCAGCACCCAGTTGCTGCCATTACTGGCGTTCAACGCCCAGTAGGTGGCCATTTCTGGCGTTGAACGCCCAGATTGCTACCATTACTGGCGTTCAGTGCCCAGTGGATGCCCATTTTGGGCGCTGAACGCCCAAAATGCCCCTTTACTGGCGTTTTCTTGCCATTGAGCTCTTTTACTCTGTTTTGTGTGCCGAGGTCTTCTGTAAATGATTATTTACCTTGTTGTCAATGAACTCTATATAAACAAATAAAAATAAAAATAGAAACAGGGCAAAATGCTTAGAGGATTGTTGCCCCATGGCTGGGTTGCCTCCCAGCAAGCGCTTCTTTATTGTCTTTAGCTGGACCTTGCTGAGCTTTTAATCTAGCTTCAGCCTTGAGCAGTCTTGCTCAATGTTGCCTTCAAGATAATGCTTGATTCTCTGTCCATTGACAACGAACTTCTTATCAGAATCAATATCTTGAAGCACCACATAACCATATGGTGACACACTTGTAATCACGTATGGTCCCCTCCACCGGGATTTCAGTTTCCCGGGGAATAGCCTGAGTCTAGAGTTAATCAACAGAACCTTCTGTCCTGGTTCAAAGATTCTAGATGACAGCTTTCTGTCATGCCATTTTTTTTATTTTTCAAATGTACCCATTTTGGGCGTTCAACGCTGGATTCTGCCCCATTTGGGCGTTCAATGCCAGATTCTTGCCCATTTCTGGCGCTGAACGCCAATCCTGCCTTGTTTCTAGCGCTGAACGCCAGTTTTGGGCATGGTCTGGGCATTCAGCGCCAGCCTTCCACCCATTTTCTGGCGTTTTAGTGCCAGAATTATTTTTCAGATATTTTTGAATTTAGTGAGGAGAGAGAAAAACAATAAGATAGTACAAGATTTAAAATTTTTAGATCTAATGCTCCTTGTTTTTGAAAATTTTGGAGGGAAAACACCACGGAACACCAAACTTAAAAATTTTAAGATCAAGACACAAGGAAAACTCAAGAACACTTTGAAGACTCACAAGAACACAAGAACATGAAGAAAGAACACCAAACTTAAAATTTTTAGAAAACCAGACTAAAATTTTCGAAAACCAAAGGGAAATCAACAAGAAAACACCAAACTTAAAGTTTGGCACAAGATTTAATAGAAAAAATATTATTTATGAAAAAGAAGGTTTTGAAAAGAATATAAAAGACTCTAACCCAATTACCAAGAACACAGATTAACGCTCTAGCCAAATGAGTTATGAAAATTTTCGAAAATTTTAAGAAAGATTATTTTTGAAAACACCAAACTTAAAGTTTGGCACAGGATTTAACAGAAAAATTATTTTTGAAAAAAGGTTTTTAAAAAATATGATAGCCAATTACCATGAACATAAACACCACGTTCTAATTGACTGAGCTATAAATTTAAAGTGTTTTAACAAGGGATAAATAATAAAAGACTCTAAACCAAAAAGAGAAAATTTTTCCTAATCTAAGCAACAAAATAAACCGTTAGTTGTCCAAACACGAACAATCCCCGGCAACGGCGCCAAAAACTTGGTGCACGAATTGTGAATCACACTTTTCACAACGCGTACCACTAACGAGCAAGTGCACTGGGTCGTCCAAGTAATACCTCACGTGAGTAAGGGTCGAATCCCACGGAGATTGTTGGTTTGAAGCAATCTATGGTTATCTTGTAAATCTTAGTCAGGAAGTCAATTATGTTTATCAGTTGAATTGTGAATAACCAAGAGAGCATAAATTAAAGATTACTTGTTGTGCAGTAATGGAGAATATGTTGGGGTTTTGGAGATGCTTTGTCTTCTGAATCTCTGCTTTCCTCTGTCTTCTGATTCACGCACGCACGCCCTCCTATGGCAAGCTGTGTGTTGGTGGATCAACGTTGTCAGAGCAGTCCTTTTTCAGCCTGAATCAGATTTTTGCTCAGCTCCTTCAATTTCAGCCAGAAAAATACCTGAAATTACAGAAAAACACACAACTCATAGTAAAGTCCAGAAATATGAATTTTTCCTAAAAACTACTGGAAATAAACTAGAAACTAACTAAAACATACTCAAAACTATATGAAATTAACCCCAAAAAGCGTATAAAATATCCGCTCATCATTTATTCGGCTCTTCCTCAGTCCCTTTATCACTTGTAATGACCATCTTGCAGTCTTCCCATCTTACTTTCTTTGCTTCACCTCTCGGGTTTTTCTCTGTGTCACTTGGGAAGCTGTCAGTGGGTTTGGGAATCTTCTCAGAGAGGTATCCCACTTGAAATTCTAGCCTCTGAATGGTGTCTCCCTGGTTTTTGAGATTAGCTCGCACCTCCTCTTTGAACACCTTGTTATCTTGAATCTCTTTGTATATGCCTTCAAGTAGAGTCTCAATCCTTGAGAGTCTGTCCTTGGATGATGGTGAGTTGGAGTTGGAGTGATGAGAAGGGCCATTCTGGCTTTGGTATGGATGTTGAGGTGTGTTGTTAGGTAGGTGCTGATATAATCTCTGTGTGGAATGTTGGTGAGCCGTATTGTTGTTGGGGTTGTGACGTCTCTGATCTTAGCCTTGGTCTTGTTGGTTCCCCCACCCAAAGTTTGGGTGGTTCCTCCAACCAGGATTGTAAGTCTTGGAGTATGGATCATGTGCCTGCCTGGGTGAGTTTCCAATGTAGTTGGTTTGTTCCTGATCACCCTCTGCCTCTGCATTTACTCCTTCTTGAGTTGCTGATGAGGTGGTGATTCCTGCTACTTGGTTCCTCTCCATCTTCTTGGTAAGGTCAACCAGCTGCTTGGTAATCAGCTTGTTCTGGGCCAGCAGTGCATCCACATTGTTTAGCTCCATTACTCCTCTAGTGTTTCCCCTTTCAAAGGCATAGAAGTAGTCATTCTCGGCTACAGTCTCAATGACATCTATGGCTTCTTCAATGGTTTTCTTTTTGTTCAGAGACCCCCGGATGAGTGGTCTACTGCCTTCTTTGATTCATAAGAAAGGCCTTCATAAAAAATGTGTAGTTGTACCCATTCATTGAACATATCTGGTGGGCACCTTCTTGTCAGATCCTTAAACCTCTCCTATGCTTCGTAGAGAGTCTCACCATCTTGTTGCCTGAAAGTTTGAACCTCAGCTCTCAACCTGTTGATTCTTTGAGGAGGATAGAATCTCGCCAAGAATTTATTCACCAAATCTTCCCAGGTTGTTAAGCTCTCCGTCGGAAAGGATTCCAGCCATTTAGATTCCTTGTCCTTGAGTGAGAAGGGGAATAGGAGCAGTCTATAGGTGTCAGGATGAACACCATTAGATTTCACAGTATCACAGATCCTCAGGAAGGTGGTTAGATGTTGATTGGGGTCTTTTTGGACACCCCATCCAAATGAACAGTTGTTCTGAACAAGGGTGATGAGCTGTGGCTTAAGTTCAAAGTTATTGGCATCTATGGTTGGCTTTTGGATGCTACTTCCACAGTTTCCTGGGTTTGGATTGATGTAGGATCCCAGAACTCTTCTCTCTTGCCCAGCATGATGCACTGGGCCTTCTCTGCCATGGTTGTGAGCTTCTTCTTCATGATGGTTCTTCATATTCTCATCCATGTCTAGTTCAAAATACTCCTCTTCTTCCTCTGTACCAACTACTCTCTTTTCTCTTGCTTTCCTCCTTAATCTAAGGAAGGTCCTCTCAGGTTCAGAATCAAAGGAAGTCGAAGCCCCGCTTCTTCTACCTATCATACAACCAACAAAGCAAAAGCAAGAAGGGAGTAGATGCAGAGAGTATTCTTGTTAGAATTGCTGTTAGTGTGAATGATGCAATATATCAAACAGTTAGTGGGTTAGTGAACTGAATTGTAAAAAACTAAGAAAAGGGTAGGGAAAAGGAAGAAAATAGCTAAACTGAAAGTGAATTACTCAAATGGAATCAAACAAAATAAAAAAAATGCTCAATCTAGTTATCCACCAATTTAATCATTGTTGATACAAAATCAATCCCCGGCAACGGCACCATAAACTTGATGCACGGAAACTTGTCTCTCAACAATTTCCCTCGGCAAGTATACTGAATTATCGTCAAGTAAAAACTCACAATAGAGTGAAGTCGAATCCCACAGGGATTGATTGGTCAATCAACTTTAATTAGAGGAATGTTCTAGTTGAGCTAAGCAGATTTTGATGTGAGGGTTGCAGGAAATTAAATGGCGGGAAAGTAAATGGCAGAAAATGTAAATACTGGAAATAAAGTGCTGAATGTAAATGGCAGAAAGTAAATTGCAGAATGTTAAATGGGGATTTGGGAAGATGAGCATAAAAGTAAATTGTAGAAATTAAAGAGAATGGGCGGGATCAGAAATGGGGAAGTCATTGGGTTTAGAAGATATTGCATTGTCCGGATCAAGTTCATTTTCATCTCTTCCTCAATCATGCATTCATTGATCTCCTTGGCAATCTTAAGTGATTGAATTCCAATTTCTTGGTAATTCAATCTCTCAAATCTTGTTCAATAGCCAATTCCTTGGTCTAATTGCTCATGAGAAAAGATGAGGTATGGTCACTGATTATACCATATGTATTTCCAAATTAAAGTATTGGTAGGATTATATGTCACTATATCCATCCAAACCCCAATTTGGTCCAACATGAGAAAGCATTTCTAGCATGATCTCTTCATTCATCTTCCAAGGTTCCTAGTAAAATTGGATGAAGATTGAAAGCTTTCTAGTAAAATCAAGAGAAAAGAAAGAGGAAGAATAATAAAAACTATTATTGATACATCAAATTACAACAGAGCTCCCTAACCCAATGAAAGGGGTTTAGTTGTTCATAGCTCTGGGAATAGAAAACAAAGATGGAGAATGCATTCTGAAAGTAAAACTAGAAGTTGCAGAGAAAGTAAAATTATACAGAGAGTAGTTCTCCCAATCCAAAAAGCTCCCTCTAGTTTAAAATTACTCCTATATATACTACTCTTCTATTCTTCTAGTTGGCTCTTCAAGTCTTGGATATGGGCCTTTGGATCTTGAGTTGAAGCAGTTTGGAGTCTTCAGTGGGCTCAGCTTTACTTGCAGAGAAAGTGTGAAGTAGGCATGGATTTTAGCTAGGACGTTAGTGGTGTTAACGTTTAAGTGAAAATGTGGGTTCGAGAACGTTAGTGACGATCACCTTTTTCACTAATGTTTCTAGCCCAAGATGGTTCACGTTAACTTCAACGTTAGTGGCACTAACTCGACCACTAACGTTGCCTCTTGATCCTTCGTGAACGTTATTGGGGTTTACCTTTTTCACTAACGTTGCTTTTAACCCCCTTTTCTCACGTTAGAGTCCATGTTAGTATAACTAACGTGGCTCTTAACGTGGGCATGCCTTAGCCTCGAGAGCGTTAGTGACACTTACCTTTGTCACTAACGCTCCAAACACCCTTCTTCCCACGTTAGAGTTCACGTTACTTAGGTTAACGTGACTTCTAACGTGGTAGTGATAGCCATCTCCAACGTTAGTGACAAAGGTGAGTGTCACTAACGTTGGCACTTCTTTCCTTCCACGTTAGAGCTCACGTTAATGTACTTAACATGACTCTTAACGTGGCTAGGTGTGCCCCCCTTTTTCCAACGTTAGTGGCATTCACTTTTACCACTAACGTTGGAGCTTTATTCCTCTTCTACGTTAGCTTCGTTAACATGGCAACTAACGTGGGCTATGATGGCTCACGAAGGCGTTATTGGCGATCGCTTTTCTCATTAACGTTGCAAGCTAGCTCCCATTCCACGTTAGTAGTCACGTTAGTTAGACTAACGTAGTTAGACTAACGTGACTACTAACGTGACTCTTCCTTGCTTCCTTTGTCCTGAAATCATGCAAATAAAGTGCATCAAAGCTAGGTTCTAACCCATGAGATCATGCATCATTCATTTTATCATTCAATTCATGCATAATTCTCATAAAATCATATAAAATTCACAATGTTTGCTTGAATCAAGATGTAAGTGATTATTTACCCAAAACTTGCTTATTTCCTAAGAAAGTGCTTGAAACTACCCTAAAACAATAAAGAAAAGATTAGTGAAACTGGCCAAAATGCCCTGGCATCAGTAGCTCATTTTGTGTTAGCAGATAAAAGCATTATTGTAGTAGTTGGAATTGTTGAAGATGTACTAGTGAGCATTAAGGGGCTCACATTTCCTATTGACTTCTACATCCTAGAAATGCCCCCTAATGACTCAAGAAGACCATCATCGATCCTGCTTGGAAGACCATTCTTGAATACTTCAAAGTTTAATCTGGATGCATTCTCAGGAACTTACTCCTTTGAGATAGATGGCAAAATAGTGAGTTTCAGTTTAAATGAAGGTATGAAGCACCCTCTAGAAGACCATTCTATCTCCTAGTGCGACGTTATTGATGAAACTGTGCTGAAGTTCACCAGGAGGAATTAGAAGAGAAGTACATGGAGCAAGGTCCAAGTGTGGGGACACTTTCTGAAAACAATGAGAACACTTTACCATTATCACCAGTCCCAGATGATCCAGAGCCTAGTTATGAGCAGAAATTGGAATTAAAGCCCCTTCCTCCACACCTCAAGTATGCTTACCTTGAGGATAAGCAGAAGTTCCCAGTTATCATTGCAAAGGAACTCACTTCCCAACAAGAAGAGCAACTACTTAATGTGCTGAGAAAACATAAGAAAGCAATTGGATGGAGCTTGGTGGATATAGTAGGCATAAACCCTCAAGTTTGTGAACACAGAATATTCTTAAAAGAGGGAGCAAAGCCTGTCCGTTAACCTCGAAGATTGAATCCCACCATCTTAGAAGTTGTCAAGAAAGAAGTGACCAGGCTACTTGAAGCAGATATCATTTACCCCATCTTATATAGTGAATGGGTCAGTCCAGTACAAGTGGTGCCCAAGAAGTCTGGAATCACAACAATAAGAAATAAGCATGGAGAGCTCCTGACAACTAGAGTGCAGAATTCATGGAAAGTTTGCAATGACTATAGGCGTCTCAACCAAGCCACTCGCAAGGATCATTACCCCTTGCCATTCATTGATCAGATGCTTGATCGTCTGTCAGGTAAATCTCATTACTACTTTTTAGATGGTTATACAGGATATTTTCATATTCATATAGCTCCTGAAGATTAGGAAAAGATTACTTTTACATGTCCCTTTGGAACATATGCTTATAAGAGAATGCCCTTTGGCTTATGCAATGCACCAACTACTTTCCAAAGATGCATGATGAGTCTTTTCTCTGATCTCATTGAGAACTGTATGGAAGTTTTTATGGATGATTTTAGTATATATGGGGATTCATTTAGCCTTGTCTTGGATAGTTTATCTAAATTATTAGACAGGTGTGTTGGTACCAACCTTGTATTAAATTTTGAAAAATGTCACTTCATGGTAAAACAAGGAATTGTACTAGGACATGTTGTGTCTAATACTGGCATTTCTGTAGATCCAACAAAGGTGGATGCTATTTCTAGTTTACCTCACCCCTCATCCGTGAGAGAAGTACATTCGTTCCTTGGCCATGCATGTTTTTACAGGAGATTTATTAAGGACTTCAGTAAGGTAGCACTGCCTTTATCCAGATTGCTGCAGAAAGATATTGAGTTCGAGTTCAGTGAGGATTGTATGCAGGCATTTGATAAGCTGAAGATCGCTTTGACTTAAGCTCCAATTGTGAGAGGACCAAACTAGAGCCAGCCATTTGAAATTATGTGTGATGCTTTCAACCATGCAGTAGGAGCGGCGCTGGCTCAGCGCGAAGGTAAAGATCCTTTTGTAATCGCTTATGCATCTAAGACCTTAGACACTGCTCAATCTAATTATACTACTACTGAAAATGAGCTTCTAGCTATTGTTTTTGCTCTGGATAATTCCGAGCCTATCTACTTAGTACTAAGGTAGTAGTGTACTCAGACCATGCAGTTCTAAAATATTTATTAGCTAAAAAGGAGACCAAACCAAGGCTAATACGTTGGATACTACTGCTGCTAGAATTTGATTTAGAAATTAAGGATAGGAGTGGTAACCAGAATTTAGTGGCAGATCACTTGAGTCGCCTTAAGCACATTAAGGATGACTCTACTCCTACAAATGATAATTTCTCATTTGATAGCTTACAAGCAGTATCTGAAGTAGTTCCTTGGTATGCACCTGTAGCTAATTATCTAGTTAGCCACACTTTTCCTCCAAACTTTACTAAGCATCAAAGAGACAAGCTGAAAAGTAAGTCCAAATATTACATATGGGATGTTCCATATTTATGGAGATGTGGTGCTGACCAGGTAATTAGACGGTGTGTGCCTCAATCAAAATTCCAGTTCATTTTAGAGACTTGCCACTCATCTGAGAGTGGAGGACATTTTGGCCCTCAAAGAACATCTAGAAAAATTCTAGACTGTGGATTCTAGTGGCCTACTCTTTTTAAAGACGCTACTGAATTTTGTAAATCTTTTTCCCCATGCCAAAGGTTTGGTAATATATCCAAGAGGGATGAGATGCCTCAACAGATTATGCTTTTCTGTGAAATTTTTTATGTTTGGGGCATTGACTTCATGGGTCCATTTCCAAATTCTAATGGTTACTTTTATATACTGTTAGTTGTAGACTTTGTTTCTAAATGAGTGGAAGCAATTCCTACCCGTACTGATGATGCTAACACTGTTGTTTCCTTTGTTAGAAACCATATTATTTGCCGTTTTGGATCCCCACGAGCAATCGTGAGCGATCAAGGCACCCACTTTTGTAACAGGAGACTAACAGGATTACTCAAGAGGCATGGGATAATTCACAAAGTAGCAACAGCTTACCATCCCCAGACCAATGGGCAAGCAGAAGTCTCTAACAGAGAGATTAAGCGTATTCTGGAGAAGATAGTAAAACCTCAAAGGAAGGACTGGAGTGCCAGGCTACAAGATGCACTCTGGGCATATAGAACAACATACAAGACACCCATTGGGATGAGCCCCTTCCGCTTAGTATACGGAAAGGCTTGCCACCTTCCAGTGAAGGTGGAACACAAGGCTTTCTAGACTGTGAGGGAGTGCAACATGAATCTTGAGAAAGCTGGTGCTAAAAGAAAGCTGCAACTAGCAGAACTTGAGAATCTTCGCCTAGAAGCATACGACAACTCCAGGGGTTACAAGGAGAAAATGAAGGATGTCCATGACAAGCATATAAAAAGGAGAGAATTCAGACCAGGGGAGTTAGTTCTTCTATATAACTCCAGACTGAGGCTTATGTCAGGTAAACTGAGATCAAGATGGGAAGGCCCCTACAGAGTAGAAAAGGCAGAGCCATACGGAGTTTTCTACCTGCGTCATCCTACTAGCTCCAAATTTTTGAAGGTCAACGAACATCGCCTGAAGCTTTATCATGGTGAGAAGATGAAGGATCACAAAGAACTAGTGGTTTTCCTCTTGGAAGACCCACCGATAGAAGCAGAATGAGCCTAACGAGCGTCCAACTTAAGGACGTAAAAGCAAAGTGCTAGGTGGGAGATAACCCACCATGGTATGATCGTTCCGTTCAATCTTAGCTTTATTTTTACTCTATTTTATTTTTATGATGTTAATGACTCTTCTCATCATCCCTGCATATAGCTGCATATAGTTTGCATTAGCATTCTGCATATCTTAACAAAAAAAAATACACGCATGCGATGCGTAAGCGTCGCTGACGCGTCTGCGTCGCAGGTGCGTTGGGAAAAAAAGCAATTTGAACAGAAAGTCATGCGAGAGTGTGGCTAGAGGCGTGCCTTAGGCACAAACATGCCCACGCGTCAATGTCACCCACGCAAACGCGTGCCCCTAAAAATCGACGTAAAAGAGGTGTATGGCAGTATATAATGGAGCTCGGCTGGAATGATGCTGGAAGCACCAGCCCCACCACACGATCGCGTTGTCCTTCAAATATGGCCATTCACGCGATCGCGTCACCCCAAATTTTTGGCAAAATGAGTTTTAAACAGAGAGTCACGCGAACGCGAGGCTGCTCTCACGCCAATTGCACAAATGAAGTCACGCGACTGTGTGGCCCACGCGTCCGCGTCACTTGACAAAAATCACATACAACGCGACCGCGTGATCCACACGTTCGCGTCACATGCGGCGCACAGAATTCACACATCAGCCAAAATATCTTATCTTTTCTTCCCCAATCTTAATTTTTCTTTTCCCTTCTTACTTCCTTCTTCTCCTTTCTTCCTTCTCTATTCTTTCTCACTCTTTACTTTCTCCCTTATTATTTTTCACTACCATTATCAAGGTTTTTCTTTTCTTCTTCCCCTCTTTACTTTTCTATTATTATTCTTAATTTCTATTTATGTTTTCTTATTCTTTTCTTTTCTTCTTCCCCTCTTTACTTTTCTATTATTATTCTTAATTTCTATTTATGTTTTCTTATTCTTTTCTTTTCTTTTTCCTTATATATATTTTCTTCTTCTTTCTTTTCTTTCTCTCTTTATTTCTTTAATTGGTGTTAGAAAATTACTTTGGGTCATTATTTCTTTCTATGTTTTGCTTGTGGATCACTATGAAATTGTTTGACAATTAATATTACCTTTTTAAAGGGTTGGTTGCATGTTCTATCTTATATTTTCAACAATATATTTACCATGCATGCTATGTGTTTGTGAAAAAGTCCATATGGCATCATGCACTACCTTTATGTTATCTTACTACTTTAATGCCTATTTTTTTTCACAAAACCCCTTTTATATTTTATTAATTTAATTTAATTGTCAATACAAACATATTATTAGTTTGAAAGGCTTGGTAATCTAACTTGGACATTGAATGCTTGATCTTTGCTACTCATGCCTTTGCCAGCATGCCAATAAATATCTTGCATTTAATTGCCATCACATGCACTTGCTATGTTACCTTTGATGAACTTTTCACATGTAGTCTAGACCATGTGTTAACGACATCATTCTTTACCGTGCATTGATTACCACCCATAATATTCGCTCCCTTGCTCGAACCCTTAACTTTACATGTTACTTACCTTTTCCTTTTTCAGGATGGCCACCAAAAAAGGAAAGGAGAAAGCTACTCCCAAACCACCAGCAAGGAGGGGAACAAAAAGAGCACTAGTGGAAGAGCCATCTTCAATAGCAGTGAAACCCTCAACAAAGCGAATGAAGAGGATCATCAAGGTCGATGAAAAAGAAAAAGCCTTCCCAGCAAAGGACACTGCGCGGTTCACTAACCGCTACTGTGAGCAGATGTTCCCCATCCTGGCAGTAAGGAACTATAACAATGAGCACCTTCTCGTCCTCCCAACCCGCATTGCTGAAATTGTTGAGCCCCGCATTGAGAAGAGACAATGGGGATTCCTACGGGGACAGCCACGGCAGGTCAATCTTTTATGGGTAGTAGAGTTCTACTCAAATTTTCACATGCCAATAATGCAGTCTGTCTATGTCCGTCAGAAGCAAGTCCCCATAACTGAAGAGGCCATTTAAAAAGCCTTAGATCTTCCCCCTGCTCCAGAAGGATTTGACGCATTCCAAGAAGAATCACTCAAGCGCCAGACATACCAATTTGACTGGGACGCTGTTCTCAGAGTTATCGCACAACCTGGCAGCCTATGTATCTACGAATACCATCGTTCCCGACCTAAGGGCATATTGGCTTTAGCACTTACTTTGGAAGCTCGAGTATGGGCACAAATTATGTCTCATTACGACTTTCCGAGCACTCACGAGTCCTCCCTCACTGCAGACATGGCTGTTTTACTTTGGTTTATCCTTACAGACCAGCACCTCAACTTACCAAGACACATTCGAAATGCTATGGGATACGTACAAATTGCGGGCAACTTACCTTTCTCCACCTTGGTTTCAGATCTAGTCTCAGTAGCTGGAGTCTCTTATAAATCTGGGGATACCAAATCCATGCTTCCACAGGATGATCAATACGTCCCTAACGGGAAGTATATCAAACCTCCAGCAACAACTATCAACCGGAGCACAGAACCAGCAGAAGATACCCCTTCTTCTTCCACACCACAAGAACCTTCAACAAATCAACTGCTCAACCAGATACTTGAGTGGCTAGACCGGCTTGACCAGAAAGAAAAGCAAAGAGAGCACCGTAGCAAGCGCAGATTTACATACCTCAAGGAGCTGATTGTTGGAAGCCAACCATCTAGAGAAGACCCAGACACCCCAGACTCCACTTCATCTACCAGCACAGGGAGCCATGACGGTCCCGATGGTAGAGATACTGCTACCAGCCCCCCTTTGTTCCTGACAGATGGCACCGAGGACGGTGTAAAGCCTTAAGTGTGGGGAGGTCGGTCAGTACCTGACTTCCAGAGGTAATTTCTTTTCCTTAAAACACCAATAAAATAGGATATTTAGTTAATTTTTCTTTTGTTTAGGATAGAATAGATTGCACAGTAATAGGTTAATTGTATGCATGTTCTACTTGATTGAAAAATAATAAGTTTCTTCTAAGACCCTATTTTTGAAAAATTTCACTAATTTAAAATAAATCTTTTGTGTTAAACTTGTTAGAAGTTGTATTTGGAACATAGTTTAAAAAGCTAAGAACACATAACCCGTGAGATTTTGAGCTTAATTACATGGTTACATTATTTAACCATAAATATTTTATTCTTGTGTGTTCACTTCTCTATGATTGTAATCTTTATTTTGTTTCATCCTATATTTCCAATGCTTAATGTATTTATATGCATGCATATGATTGAGGCCATTGATTGTTTAGCTCACTTATCCCAAATAAGCCTACCCTTTCAATTACCTTTGTTAGCCACTTTGAGCCTTTTTATCCGATTTGTTCTATATTTTACTACATTACTAGCCTTAAGTGGAAAAACAATTAAATATTCCAATTGAATCTTTGGTTAGCTTAAGATAGAAATTGTGTGTTAATTAAGTATGGGAGAATTGTGGGGACATGGGTTAATAAGGGAATGTGTCATGATAAAATAATGGGAATTTGGGTACCTACTCAAGTAAAAACTAGAAAAATTTAAAATCCATGTGCATTGATAAGCTATGTTTATTTTTCAAGTAAAAACAAATTCAAAAATATTTATTTAAATAAATAAGGGGACAAAATTACCCCAATTCTAAATTAAGTTAAGTTCAAAAGATCAATGCATATGTGATAAAAATTTAAGGAAAAGTTAACACATGAGTATGTAATGTGAAAAGTGAGAATTATGGGTAGCTAGGGATGAATTAGAATTATGTAGAGTATATGTATGTTAGGTGAAAGCTTAGGTTAATTAAAGATTCAATTTATAACTCACTTAGCCATATATATACACCCTTACCCTTACCTTAGCCCCATTACAACCTTGAAAAAACCTCATGATGTTGCATTGGTACATTAAATATTGTTAATTGGTTAGGTGAAAAACAAAGTTTAGAAAGCATGATTAGAGAAGAAAAGAGTGATTACCCTATATACTTGAGAGACTAGAGTGCACATACACCATCAGTGAGGGTTCAATGTTTAATTCTATGTTCCCTGCTTTCATGAGCTGTCTTCTTACAATGTTACCTGTTTTTACTATATAATTTGAATTAGTGAAATCTAATATATATTTGTCTTGATGAGCTTATTTATTTTAACAAAGTAGACAAGAATTATATAGTTGCATTCATATATATATGTTGCATTGCATTGCATGAGTTTTACATTTCCCTACTCATTCATTTTATCTCCTTAGACTAAGCATGAGGACATGCTAATGTTTAAGTGTGGGGAGGTTGATAAACCATTATTTTATGATTTATATTGTGTTTAATTGAGTGGTTTTATCAAGTCTTTACCCACTTATCAAGAATCATATAGTTGCATTCATATATATATGTTGCATTGCATTGCATGAGTTTTACATTTTCCTACTCATTCATTTTATCTCCTTAGACTAAGCATGAGGACATGCTAATGTTTAAGTGTGGGGAGGTTGATAAACCATTATTTTATGATTTATATTGTGTTTAATTGAGTGGTTTTATCAAGTCTTTACCCACTTATTCATATGATTAGCATGATATTATAATTCCTTCCCAAAATTACTCCATGGTTGAAAACTTGCTTCCTAGAGATCTTTTAACTATGTATTTTAATTCTCCTTTATCCCATTCGATGTCGTGATCTGTGTGTTAAGTGTTTCAGGCTTCATAGGGCAGGAATGGCTTAGAGAAAGGAGAGGAAGCATGCAAAAATGGAAGGAACACAAGAAACCAAGGAGATAACCAGCAAACACTGACGCGAGCGCATGGCTCACGCGAACGCACAAAATGAAGAAGTCACAGCGACGCGGACGCGTGCCTGACGCAAACGCGTGGATTGGAGTCTGCACGAATGATGCGAATGCGTGGATGATGCGAACGCGTGACAAGAAAAATCGCTGAATGACGCGAACGCGTGGACGACGCGTACGCGTGACCTGCGCGATCTGCAAAAATAACAGAATACGCTAGGGGCGATTTCGGGCCACGTTTTGACCCAGTTTTCGGCCCAGAAACACAAACTAAAGCTAGGGAACATGCAGAGACTCATCACGCATCCACACACATTCAAATATATCGATATTAGGATTACTTTCAGTTTTAGATCTGATAGATTTGCATTACATTCATAGTTTATACTTTTGCTTGGATTTTGGATGCTGAGAGTCATTACCTCCGTTGAAGACATTACTTTAGTTTGTTTCCTTATTCCTTTACTTTTATTCATTGCTCATTGACCCTATTCAATTAAGTATGTTGCATTTTGAATTTATCAATATAAAGACTTATTTTTATTTTTAATTAATTTTAATTCTCTGTTTTATTGTATTTAATTATGTCTTCTTATATTTTTATGATTATTAATTCCATGTCAATGGAGTAGATTCTCCACTTGACATGGGGGTTGATTAGGAGGAGACACTTGAGTTAGAATGCTCAAGTGCTTAGTTAAATTGGACGTTGTAGGCTAATTCTGTATCTGCTAACGCTGGATCTTCCCAAGGGAGAGGACTAGGATTTGCGGGTAAGAGTTAGTTCACTCACTATACTTCCCCTTATTTAGTAAGGGTAAACCAAGTGGAAATAACAACCTCTTTACACTACACTTGAGAAGATTCCAACAAGGATAGATCTTCCAATTAATTATTCCCTTTAATAAAATAGCACACTTTCCTGCAAACTCGTTGGGAGACGACCTGGGACACATACTCCCAGTATTTTTATTTCTAAAATTTGTGACAACCCTTTTTTTAAATTGGTGAGGTAGATCTTAGCTGGTTAAGAGATGTGCAACGCTATTCTCTTATTTGGAATCTCTTAATTAGTTAACTTCTGCCACGCATCACCTTCTTCAAAGCTTCTTGGTGCCATCTTGAGGTCATGTTTTTCCTTTGCCTTTTCCTTGTACATTTTGGCATTTTCATAGGCTTGGGATCTGAATTCTTCCAATTCTTGTAATTGCAAGAGCCTCCTTTCACCAGCGGCTTGGCTATCAAAATTCAACAACTTGAGAGCCCAGAAAGTTTTGTGTTCAAGCTCTAATGGCAGGTGACAAGCCTTACCATACACCAGTTGATATGGAGACATCCCAATTGGTGTCTTAAAGGCTGTCCTGTATGCCCAAAGAGCATCATCCAGCTTCTTCAACCAGTCTTTTCTTGAAGCTCCCACTGTCTTTTCCAGAATTCTTTTTAGCTCTCTGTTGGATACTTCTGTCTGACCACTTGTTTGGGGGTGATAGGGTGTGGCAACCTTGTGCTTCACCCCATATCTCAGGAGGAGGGTCTCTAGTGGCCTGTTGCAAAAATGACTTCCTCCATCACTGATGAGTGCTCTAGGAACTCCAAACCGACTAAAGATATTCTTTCTCAGGAAATTCAAGACCACCTTTTTGTCATTTGTAGGGGTCGCAATAGCCTCCACCCATTTGGATACATAGTCCACTACCACCAGAATGTAGTTGTTTGAGTATAAGTTGGGAATGGTCCCGTGAAATCAATCCCCATACGTCAAACAACTCAAGTTCTAAGATAAATTGCTGTGGCATCTCATTTTTCTTGGGCAGATTTCCAGCCCGCTGACATTCATTACAGTTCTTCACTAGCTCTGGTGCATCTTTAAAGATGGTGGGCCAAAAGAACCCGTACTGCAAAACTTTTGTTGCGGTTCTTTCTCCTCTAAAATGCCCTCCATAGCAAGAACCATGACAGTTCCATAAAACTTCCCTTCCTTCCTCCTCTGAAATACATCTTCTGAGTAATCCATTCGAGCATTTTTTGAATAAGTATGGCTCATCCCAAATAAAATACTTTGCATCATTGATGAGTTTCCTCTTTTGATGCTTGTTGATCGTTGAAGGCACCTCCTCAGTAGCCTTAAAATTAGCAATGTTTGCGAACCAGGGTGCCTTGTGAACCAGCATTAATTTCTCATCAGGGAAGAATTCATTGACACTTGATTTGTGGGTGCTATCTTTTTCACAGGGAATTCTGGACAAATGATCTGTTACTTTGTTTTCCACTCCTTTTTTTATCTTTAATCTCAATGTTGAATTCCTGCAATAGCAAAATCCACCTTATCAATCTTGTTTTTGACTCTTGTTTTGCAAGTAAATATTTTAGTGCTGCATGATCAGTGAATACAATAACTTTAGATCCAATGAGATATGATCTAATCTTGTCAAATGCAAACACTATTGCCAGTAGTTCTTTCTCAATAGTGGTATAATTCCTTTGAGTTTCATTCAAAACCTTGCTGGCATAATATATAACATGCACTAAATTACCTTTTCTCTGCCTCAGCACTGCCCCAATGGCAAAGACTAATGCATCACACATCAGTTCAAAAGGCAAATTCCAATCAGGTGGGCAATAATAGGTGCTGAGGAAAGTTCTCTTTTCAGTGTTTCCAATGCTATTGTGCATTTTTGATCAAACACAAAAGGTGTATCAGAAAATAATAGGTTGCTCAAAGGCTTTGCAATTTTGGAAAAATCTCTGATAAACCTTCTATAGAAACCAGAATGGCCTAATAAACTCCTAATTGCCTTGACATTACTAGGTGGAGGTGATTTCTCAATTACTTCCACCTTAGCTTTGTCTACTTTTATGCCTTTTTCTGAAATTTTATGGCCAAGAACAATCCCTTCTATCACCATAAAGTGGTATTTCTCCCAGTTTAGAACTAGGTTTGTCTCTTGGCACCTTTTTAAAACTAATGCAAGATGATTTAGGCAATTGGTGAAGGAATCTCCAAAAACTGAGAAATCATTCATGAAGACTTCAATGAACTTTTCAATCATGTCTAAGAAAATAGACAACATGCATCTTTGAAAAGTTGCAGGAGCATTGCACAATCCAAAAGGCATGCACCTGTAAGCAAAAACTTCATATGGACAGGTAAATGAGGTTTCCTCTTGATCTCTAGGGTCAACCACTATTTGATTGTATCCCGAGTATCCATCAAGAAAATAGTAATATGCATGCCCTGCCAATCTCTCTAGCATCTGATCCATGAAAGGGAGTGGAAAATGATCTTTTCTAGTTACCTCATTTAGTTTTCTATAGTCAACGCACATCCTCCAGCTTGTTACTGCTTTTGTGGGGATGAGTTCGTTCTTCTCATTGGGTACAACTGTGATCCTTCCTTTCTTTGGAACCACATGGACAGGGCTCACCCATGGGCTGTCTGAAATAGGATAAACTACTCCTGCCTGCCATAGCTTCATAACATCTTTTTAGACCACTTCTTTCATGAAAGGATTCAATTTTCTTTGGTCTTGAATGGAGGGTTTGGCATCATCTTCCAGCAAGATCTTGTGCATGCATATGGATGAGCTTATCCCTTTTAAGTCAGCAAGGGTCCATCCAATGGCATCTCGGTGCTTTTGCAGCACCTTGATTAATTCCTCTTCCTGTTCTTGACTAATGGCAAAATTGATGATCACTGGCTAACTTCCATCACTTCCCAAGTATGCATACTTGAGAGTAGGAGGCAGTGCTTTCAGCTCTAGTTTGGGTGCTTCTTTCTCCTTTTTCCTATCCTCTGATGTGCTTGGAATAGACACCTCAGCTGAATTGACATCAGCAACCTCAACATTTAACATGGAATCACCCTCTGTCACTCCTTCAAGTGCTTCTTCAAAGGTTTCTTGCACCACAGTTTCCACTGCATCTAGCCTCATACACTCTCCTAGTGACTCTGGTGGATAGCTCATGGCCTTGAATACATTGAATACCATTCTCTTATCATGTAGCCTAAGGGTAAGTTCACCCTTTTGGACATCAATGATGGCTCCAGCAGTAGCTAAAAATGGCCTCCCCAAAATTATTGAAGCCTTAGCTTCTTCCTCCATATCCAATACCACAAAGTCAGCAGGGAAGATGAAGTCTCCTACTTTCACTAACAAATCTTCTACTATTCCATGAGAAAATTTGAATGACCGATCTGCCAATTGGAGGGCCATTCTTGTTGGTTTGGCTTCCTCAATCTTCATTCTTTTCATCATAGTTAAGGACATCAAATTTATACTAGCTCCCAAGTCACATAAAGCTTTTTCAACTGTTATTTCCCCTATGATGCAGGGAATTCGGAAGCTTTCTGGGTCCTTCAATTTTTGAGGTAGCTTGTGTTGGATGATAGCACTACATTTCTCAGTTAATACCACAGTTTCATCATTCCTCCAGCTTCTCTTCTTGGTCATTAATTTCTTCAAAAACTTAGCATAGAGTGGCATTTGCTCTAGTACTTCAGCAAAGGGAATGTTGATCTGAAGTTTCTTGAAGATCCCCAAAAATTTGGAGAATTGGTTGTCCTTTACATTCTTCATTAGGCGCTGAGGGTAAGGAGCCTTTAGGACATATGGCCTTAGAACTTCTTTCTCTTCTGATGGGTTGGGAGCAGGTATTTGTGCTTCTTCCATGGCATTTGAACTGCCCTCTGCCATCTTTTCTTGAGTCTCTCTTGAAGTTTCTTTCAATTTCTTTCTTCTTCTGAGGGTAATAGCTTTGCATTCCTCTCTTAAAGTTGTCCTAGTGGCATTACCTGAACTGTGGCCAGGAGCTTACTTGGACAAGTATCCAATTTGTGCTTCAAGTTTCTGAGTGGTAGCATCTTGATTTTGCAGATTGGATATTACTTCCTCCTTGAATTTCTTCATGTCTTTAAACTCCTTGCAAAGGTTTGCAAGCATAGCTTCCATTTTGGCCATTCTGTCATCATCATATGGTGATGGTAGGTTGAAATTAGGGTGTTGAGAATGGTTATTGTGGTTTTGATATGGTGGTTGTGAATAAGTGCTTTGTGTGGTCTGGTATGGTTTTTGGTTGGAGTTTTGGTGAGTAGAGTTGTTATACTGGTTTGGATTATGGGGTCTGTGGTCTTGGCCATGGTTTTGTTGGTTCCCCCACCTAAAGTTTGGGTGGTTCCTCCAACCAGAGTTATAAGTTTTAGAATATGGATCATGAGCTTCCCTAGATGAATTTCCAAGGTAATTAGCTTCCTCCCAGTTAACTCCTTCTTCTGTGTCTAACTTTCCTTGAGGTGATGGTTGAGTGTGGATAGCTGCAGCCTGATTCTTCTCCATTTTCTTGGTCAATTCAGCCAGTTGCTTGGTTATCATCTTATTATGGGCCAGGATTGCATCCATATGGTTTAATTCCAGGACTCCCCTGTTGTTGCTTCTGTCTGAGGCATAAAAATACTCATTGTCAGCCACTGTCTCTATAACATCAATGGCTTCTTCAATGGTCTTCTTCTTGTTAAGGGAACCTTCAGATGAGTGGTCTACAGCTTTCTTTGACTCACAATTCAGCCCTTCATAAAAGATATGAAGTTGCACCCACTCATTAAACATATCAGGGGGGCACTTTCTTGTCAAATCTTTGAATCTCTCCCAAGCTTCATAAATAATCTCACCATTCTGCTGTCTAAATGTCTATACTTCAGTTCTCAGCCTGTTTACTTTTTGTGGAGAGTAGAACCTTGTTAAGAATCTATTCACTACATCCTCCCAGGTTGTCAAGCTTTCCTTGGAAAATGATTCTAGCCATTTTGATGCTTTGTCCCTCAAAGAAAATGGAAACAGTAGCAATCTATAGGTGTCAGGATGAACACCATTAGATTTAACTGTGTCACATATCCTTTGGAATTTAGTGAGATGCTCATTAGGGTCCTCTTGGGCACTTCTTCCAAAAGAACAGTTGTTTTGCACAAGAGTTATGAGTTGAGGCTTCAATTCAAAATTATTAGCATGGATAGTTGGCTTTTGAATGCTGCTACCACAGTTTCCTGGGTTTGGATTGATGTAGGATCCCATAACTCTCCTCTCTTGTCCAGCAGGGTTGGCTGCACCTCTTCTGGCATGATTGTTCACCTCTCCTTCATGATGGTTTTCCATATCATCCTCCATGCTTATATCCAAGTCTTCCTCCTCTTCTTCTGCACCAACAGTCCTCTTTCCTCTTGCTTCCCTCCTTAATCTCAAGAAGGTTCTTTCTGGTTCACTATCAAACGAGGTTGATGTTTCCTTTCTCCTACCTGTCATACAAGGAACAAGTACAAGAAACAGCAAACGCAGAGTTCACTAAAACTGAGTATAGTTAGCTTGGTTAGAATAATTTATCAAATGGTTAGTGGGTTAGCTTGCTGGAAAGTAAGTAAATAAAGAAAAATAAAGAGAAACAACTGAAATTGCAGAAAACAAAAATGAACAGCTGAAATTAAAATTTTCAATTAATCAAAAAAAAGGAATGTGCTCAATCTATTAATCCTCCAATTTAGTAATTGTCAATACAAAACCAATCCCCGGTAACGGCGCCATAAACTTGATTCAATCAAAAACTGTCTCTCAACAATTTCATTTCGGCAAGTGCACTGGATTGTCGTCAACTAAAAACTCACTGTAGAGTGAGGTCGAATCCCACAGGGATTGGTTGGTTGATCAATGTTAATTGGAGAATTGTGCTAGTTGAGCGAAATCAGATTTGGTTGAAAATTGCAGAATGTAAATTTGGCGGGAAACTTAAATTGCAAGGAATAAACTAACCGAAATTAAATTGCGAGAAAATAAATGACAGAATCTTAAATTGCAAGAAATTATATGGGAATGGGGAATAAGCATGAAATTAGAGACGCAGAAAGTAAATAGAAGGGGTAGATTAGAGATGGGGATTCATTGGGTTTCAGGAGATATTGAATTTTCCGGATCAAATCATTTTCATCTCTTCCTCAATCAATGCATTCATTGACATTGCTTGGCATTCTTAGATGATTGGATCCCAATGTCTTGGCTCACCAATCTCTCTAAGCATGAACAATTTCCCAATGTCTTGATTTAATTGCTCATGGGAAGAGTTAAAGTTCGGTCACTGATTATACCACACAAATTCATAGATCAAAGTATTGGTAGGATTAAATGTCACAATATCCATCCAACCCTCAATCTAATCCAATGTGAAAAATCAATTCTAGCATGAATTCTTCATCCATCTCTCAAGGATCCAAAGAATAACAATTATGGATAGCTTCCCTGTCAAGACAACTATCCAATTGAATTAAGATCGGAAGCTTTCTAACAATAATCAAGAGAAAAGAAAGTAGAAGAAGATGAAAACTACTATTGATCCATTGAATTACAATAGAGCTCCTTAACCCAATGAAAGAGGTTTAGTTGTTCATAGCTCTCAAAATGGAAAATGGAATTGAAAGATACATTCTGAATTCAAAGAAGTGCCGAAAATTAAAATGAGCCGAAGAGTAAAAAGTGAAGTACAAGTCCAGTGAAAAGTCCTTTCTAACTTAAATTCTAAGCTATTTATACACTTTCTTCCATTGATCTTCAATTTCTGAATTGGGCTTTTGGCCTTGATAGAATTGGGTTGAAGTTGCTCAAATTCGTTTCCCTTGCTGTTGAGAAGAGATCTGTTTGAATTACGAAGTTCTGGTGCTCAAGTTGGAGTCAACGTTTGATGGCCAACGTTGACTCAAACTCCTTTCTTAAAAACCAGATATACCTACTGTCATTGGCGTTTGACTCAATGTTGGAGGGCCAACATTCTGCTACCCACGCATACGCGTGCACCACACGTACGCGTGAAGGCTGTGATTTTGCTTATTCACGCATGCGCGTACACCACGCTTACGCGTGCATTGCCATTTTTCCCATCCACGCGTACGTGTCACTGACGCGTGCGCGTTGATTCAAGTTTCTCAATTCCAACTTCTGGGCTTCTCATCGCGGACATTGGAGTCAACGTTTGAGGCAATGTTGGACCTCCAACGTTCGTTAGGTGATGCGTGCGCGTGACCCACGCGTACGCGTGGATGGTCAATTTTTCCATTCCACGCGTGCGCGTGACTCACGCTTCCGCGTGGATATTGAAATTTTCCTCTTGCACGCGTACGCGTCGCTCAAAAATCCTTTAGCTCCAGAATTGAACATTTTCAATGACGTTAGAGGTAACGTTGGTGTTGGCACCCATGTTTTCTTCTTCCAAAATGTTTTCTTCAACGTTGATGGGCCAACGTTGGCTCCAACGATGGCCTCTCCTTCTCTTCTTCCTTGCTCTTTTTCTGCTTCTTTCTTCCTATCATCATCCAAACAAACTCATCAAAGCCTTGGCATAAGTCATGAGAATTCTCATCATTCTTAGCACACAAGTAATTATAGCATAATTCTCATGAAATTGCATCAAATTAACTATGGTTGGATTAATCCAGGCATGCATGAATTTCTACCCCAATCGCTTACTTATAACTCAAGAAAGTGCATAAAACCTATTAAAAACAAAGAAAAAAGCTAGTGAAACTAGCCTAAGATGCCCTGGCATCATAGCTTTGTTTTCAACTCATGGGGCAAAGCACCCAAAAGGAGAAGCTAAGAAGAGAATGAAAAGCTTGCTTCAAAGGAGAAATATAAAGAAAAGATTTCATAAAATGAGCTAGATAGAAACATCAATCATTTAAATTTCTTTTGTGATTGTTGCATGCATAAAAAAAACTAGCTAACCATGAATATCAACTTGCTATTCTTCTCACCTTGGGTTGTCAAAATTTACTGCATGATTCTTTTCTTGCTTGGGGACAAGCAAGATTTAAGTTTGGTGTTGTGGTGACAAGTCATTTTGTGCATGTTTTACTAGCAATTTTTATCTGCTTTTACTTGGTTTTCATGCATTTTTAGGCAATAAGTAAGTGCTTGGATGAGAAATTCATGCTTGTCCTGATTCAATCAAACATTGTTGATTTTATGCATTTTCATGAGATTTTTTTGCTAGATTTAGTTGATAATATGAACGATGCAAGATTTGATGATTATGCCAAGGCTTTGATGTATCTGTTTAGTTGATGACAGGCAAGAAAGAAGCAAAAAAAAAGCACAAACTAAGCTCAAAAGAAGAATTTTGGACACACTTTGAAGTTTGAGCATGCTTTGGAGCCTTAGGCCACGCTTTTAAAAGCGTGGCCCATGATTAAAACAAGGAGAGCGCTCCTTAGGCAAGAGCGCTACGCTCTTCACCCAAGAGCGCCTGCGATAAGGGAGTGGAAAATTTCGGTTGGTGACGCGTACGCGTGGGTGACACGTACACGTCGATGTGACATTTCTGAAGAACCATGCGTACGCACGGCTGACGCGTACGCGTGGAAGTGGCATTTCGGAAGACCACGCGTACGCATGGATGACGCGTATGCGTGGAATGGTAATTGTGAAGGGGCCACGCGTACGCGTAGGTGACGCATATGCGTGGGACAACGTTCTCAAATTGAGCGCTACGTTCTCAAAGTGAGCGTTGCTATGGATGCACACGCGTATAGCACGCGTACGCGTGGATGTGCCAAAATGCAAAATGGTGCGCACGCGTGGGTGACGCGTGCGCGTGGGTGTAAAAGCGCTCCGTTCTCCAAATGAATGCTACGCTCTAGTGGAAGTGAATTTCTGCTCAAATTAATCTGATTCCAAGCCCATTTGAACCACAAGCAAGCAAGCCCGCTCTGATCACTCAATGAAGACCACAAGGATCATCTAGAATAGGAATTTCATTTAATTGTAATTTGTTTTCAGTTTCATTTCAATTTGTGATTTAGGAAAGCCTATATAAAGGCTTTAGTTTCTAAGAATTAAAGAGGCGAGTCTGCTAGAAGGCTGCATTAGGAGGAGTAGTAGTAGGAGTAGGAGTAGGAGTAGGAGTAGAATAGAAGGCTCTTGGAAACACTTTTACTTTTCTGCACTTTTACATTTCAGTATTGAATTCAATTTAGATTATGCAATTTCAATTTCTGCAATTCTCTTCTGCAACTTTCCTTTCTGCAAATTTTATATTTCTGTCCTTATTGAGCTTGATTTACTTTCCTGCAATTGTTCTTAGAGCGATGATCAATTGAACCCCAACTCATTAGGGGGAGGAGCTCTATTGTGATTCATATGAATTCAAGGAAATTCTTCTTCCTCTCAATCCGCTTGAGTAGCTATAGGATACCCTCTGTTTTGATTGAGGTTTATTCACTCCGGAAGGGGGTTTAAATATATTGAATGCTTATGTGAGCCTCGGAAGGGGAATCATGAACATTAGAACTGAGGCTCTATCCTTCACAACTCTCTTGATCAACACCATTCGGGAGGAATTGAGATCTTGAGAGATTGTGTGGCTTAGGGATGAGAGACATGCATTTAACCTCTTCTCATGACAATTAGATCAAGGAATTGGCAAGATTGATTGTGATTAGAGAGATTGGATTGCCAAGGAATTGAGATCCAATCAATTTCAATCTGCCATAGATCTACTCATATGATTGAGAAGGAAGTTGAGATCCATTTAAGTCATTATGGATTATGATATCTCCAATCCTTGATGAGTCTTTCTTTCTATTATTTCTCATTTCTATTGCTTTGAGCTTCATTTAATATTCTGTCGTTTTACATTCAGCACTTTACATTCCTTGCCATTTACATTCTGTTAGTTCAGTTTCACTCAATTCACCATTATTAGCTTGACTAGACTAATCACCCCACTAAAGTTGCTTGATCCATCAATCCTCATGGGGTCGACCTCACTCACGTGAGTTTTACTACTTGATGCGACCCGGTATACTTGCTGGTGAGTTTGTGTGGAATCGATTTTCCCTCATGACACCTATGACTATTTCTTTTGCCAATTAGGTATTGCCCTTCCTTTTACTGCCTTTGAAACCGAACTCTTGTGGAAATGTAACATGGCCCCCTCTCAACTTCATCTGAAATCTTGGGCCTTTATAAAGATCTTTCAGTTACTGTGCCAAGAACTGGGTGCCCGACCTACCATGCCCCTTTTCTTTACTTATTTGTGCTAACCAAACCCGGGGTAGCCAAGAAGAAAGCTTCTTGGATCTTTTTCTGAGCTACCCAGCGGTAGAAAGCGTTCTCAATGTTTGATGAATCTTTTTGCAACTTTAAGAATTACTACTTCAAAATCCGAGTTGTTAAGGGTGCTCAGCCTTTCTTTTTGGATGAGAACGAAGAGCCGACCTTTATTTTATGGTGGTAGAAAGACCCTGTAGTCCTCAAGTACCCTTGGGAGAGTTTAGATGAGGTAGAACAGCCTTTTGTGGGTGTTTTAGAGGAGCATTGATGAACGGGATTTTTGATGGTATAGAATTTCACAATTTAAAATCTCGTCGAAGTATAGTTCCTAAACCAACAATAATCCTTTCATACAAACATTTGTTTGTCACAAGTACAAACCCCTAAAACTATAAACTGAAGTATTTAAACCTCGGGTCGTCTCTCAAAGGAATTACAGGGTAGTGTTCTTGTTATTGGTCATGGACATGTATATTTTGGGGTTTTGAGTAGGAGACAAGGGAAGTAAATGATGAAGGAAATCAAATGACAAAAAGGTCTTGGCAAGGTTTGGTGGTCAAGGATCTCTATCCTTATCACTAACAACAATATGATAATTGCAAGGATCAATCCCACTAAGTCATCCTCTAACAAGTAAAGGAAAGTCAAATAAGCTATATCAATCCAAGTCCATAGGTCCTAGCTATTCACTAATTGAATTAATGAGAACTAGAGTCAGTGGCTATAAACTATCAATCACTTGGACATTAGCAACTCAAGGATTCCTAAGTTACCTTCCCAAGCCAAGAGCATAAAATTCTACTCTAACATCTTCTCAAGCATTTTGACAAACACTTGGAAGGCATAAAAGGAAAGCATAGTAAATTGAAAACAAGAATGAAATCTAACAACAATTATTGCAAGGAATTAACAAAAATAATAAAAAAGAACATTATTGATATGAATTACCTCAAATTGAATTGAAAGAAAATAGAAGAAACAAGAGTAGATCAACATCAAAGCATGGAAACAAATTAGAAGAAATTACAACAAAAGAATAGAAGAATGATGAATGTAACAACAAAGAATTGAGAAGTAGAAGTAGAAGAGAGCGTGAATTAAAACCTAGAACTAAGATTATTGAACAAAACCTAATCCTAATTACTAGAGAGAAGTGAGAGCTTCTCTCTCTAAAACTAACTCTAAACTAATCCTAATGTCCCCTAATGATGAATGAATGTGAATGATTGTGAATTCTTTTTGTGAATTCCTCCTTTCCCTTTCAATCCTTGGTCCTTTTATGCAATTTGGCGCCAAAGTTGGTTGCAAAATGGGCCCCACAACTCTCAGAATTCGCTGGGCACGTTTTCCTCTTAAAAGTCACGTGCGACCATCGACGCGTACGTGTACATCACGCGTGCGCGTCCCTTGAGTCTTCGCGATCCACGCATGCGCGTACATTGCGCGTGCGCGTGGATGAATATATCCAAATCTTTGGCTTTTTCATGTGTTCTCCACTTTGTATGCTTTCCTCTTCACTCCTTTGATCCATTCCTAGCCTTTTCAATCCTGAAATCACTAGCAAACACATCAAGGCATCTAGTGGAATCATAGGTGAATCAAAATTAGCTAATTAAAGGTCTAAAAGCATGTTTTCACATTTAAGCACAATTTAACGGAGAATCACAAAACATACTATTTCATTGAATAAATGTGAGAAAAGATTGATAAAATGCTCTAAATTCAACACAAGATAAACCCTAAAAAGGGGGTTTATCAACCTCCCCACATTTAAACCATAGCATGTCCTCATGCTATACCAAGAATGAAGTAAAGGGTATGGCATTTATTCAATGGAACTAAGCTATATGCAAACTATCTTAATGCAACTACCTACATGAATGCAAATGCTTGGTCAAAACAATTCAACTTTCAAGAGATATGTGCAAGCACAAGGGCCAAAGTAATGAGAATCAAAATCCAACCCACAATTGTATTGAATTATCAAAAATGATTTACAAACTTGCATGAATAGAATGACGGTGGTGAATACATGTAATTGAGCAATCGACCCCTCATCGGATGTGTATCTGCTCTAGTCACTCAAGTGTTTAGGGGTTGATTCACCCAATTCCCCCCTAATCATGCTTTCCAAGATTTGTTCTTCATCTAACAATCAACAATTATTCAATGCATGCATACAATTATCATGAGGTCTTTCTTAAGGTTGTAATGGGGTTAGGGTCAAGGTATGGTCATATATGGTTGAGTGGGCTAGAATTTGAATCTTTGATTAGCCTAGACTTTCCCACCGAACCCATATAATAGCCTATACAATTAAGTACTAACGTAACTACCCATTTTTCACTTTTTCACATACTCATGCATTTTCTTTTCATTTCACAACACTTATGCATTGATTCTTATTGGCTTTACTTGGGGAATTTTGTCCCCTTTTTATTCCTTTTCCTTCTTTTTTTCTTTTTTTTCTTTCTTTTCTATTTTTTTTCCTTTTCCTTACATTTTTCTTTTCCTTTTGTTTTTCTCTTTTTTTCTTTTCTTTTTCTAATTTTTATTTCTTTCAACTATATACAAGAATATCAATGCGTAAGGTCTAACATTTGATTAATGCAAGAGCATGCACCCAATTCCCAAATATAAAAATAAAAAGCATCCTTTTATCCCAATCAATGTTCCCAAACCTCCCCAAAATTGAATAATAAACACTCTCACTAGCCTAAGCTAATCAAAGATCTAAATAAGGGACTTTTATTGTTTTTCACTTTAGGCTTGTAATGTGCTAAAATAAAGAACAATTGGGTTAAGCATAGGCTCAAAATTGGATACAATGGAGAGTAAAAGGGTAGGCTTTTTGGGTAAGTGAGCTAATGAAACAATGGCCTCAATCATATAAATGCATGAATACGAGGAACGATGGACATAAATAATTAAGCAAATCAAGGATCACAATCATAGGAAGAGAACAATTGCACACAAGAAGGGAAATAAGTGGTTATAAGATGTAACCACATCATTAGGCTCAAATCTCACAAGCTTGTATTCTTAGCTCAAAACATGCTTCACAAGATATATATATGATTCAAGCAAGTTCCACAAAATTTCTCAATCAATTGGGGTGGTGCCCTATAGATAATTTCTTTGGAAAAGTTTCTTGTTTTGACTAAAGCAAGAATACACTAAAAGCTAAAACAACTACATAAAGCAAAAATACACTAAAAGATGAAATATCTAGAATGTAAGGTACAAAATGAAACAAACTAAAATAAAAGTATCTGAAAATAACAAATATATACAATAATCCAAAAGTGAAATAAAAATAAAGTGCAAAGTACTAAAATAAGTGCAAAGTACTAAAATAATGCAAAATAGAAGATAAATGTCCGAACTTATCATCCAAAATAGCTACTCCATCAACGACAGATGGTGACCTCCCCACACTTAGAATTGAGCATCGTCCTCAATGCTACTGCTCGAGCTCACGGTGAGGGTCAACTGTCGCGTCTGGCTGGGTCTCAGGCTGTGGCTCCTCAGGTGGCTGCTGAGCCTCCGGGGTAGCCTGTGTCTGCGGTGGTGCCTCGGTCTGAGCTGGCTCCACCTCATGCTCCTCGGCCTGCGCCTCCTCTGAAGCAGAAAACTTGGGAAGAGGGGGCAACTCAAAGCCCAATGCCATGAACATCTGATCCATCCTGTCCAAGTGAAGCATAATGCGGCGCTCACTGTGCTCCATAAAGCGGATCAGGTGCTGGACCAACAGATAGGTCGGCTTGGGAGCTGGTGGTGGTAACGGTGCTGATGGACCTGTGGGTCCTGCTGCTGCTGAGGATGAAGATGCGCCGGGTGTTGCTGCTGCTCTGGCTCTAGAGCGGCGCCTAGATGGGGGCTTCTCGTGCACCCACTCCCCCTACGGAATCACTTTCTCCTTCCCGTGGGCTGGGGGTGGTATCTCATTATCTGCCTTCCACCGGGCACCGGCTAGCTGAATCATCCTGGTGACTAATGTGGGAAAGGGAAGTAAACCATGGACATGGGCCCGCCACATGTAGCGCCTTATCAATCGAGGGAAGTATACCTCCTTCCCCTCCATGACGCACCCGATCAGGACAAGCATGTCCATGGGGATCTCTACGAAATGGGTTGTAGGCATAACATAATGTGCAAAGATCTGCTGCCACGTCCTGACCACCCTAGAGAGATGAGTAAACAGCATCCCCTTGGGCTTCCGGTTATCAGCATCCATCACCCATGGGGCATCCGGGGTGGCGATAACATCCCTCAGTGCATCGTAGTCAAAAGTCATGCGATGTATGGCTACCTCAGCCTGCTCAATAGCATCTGTAGTACCAGTCCTAGGCAGACAACAGAGTCGATCATGAATAGCTGCCTCCGTAACCAACATCTGCCCCCCTCGCAGGTGAACTGACTCAAGGGTGTGTTTGAAGAAGTTGCAGTAAAATTCCTTTACCCAAGAGTAGTTCACCCGGCCTAGATCCCTATCAATAAAACCCAGGCCCATCCCCTGGATACGGGTCGTAATGGCTTATCTCACATCAGTCGGGAGGACCAATTTCTTCTCTATGTTTAAATTCTTCTTCTGGTACGTAGGGAAGCGTAGCTCACAATAGAGGTTAGGGAACTTGTTCGGGTTAGTAGGTGATGCACGGAAACTTGTCTCTCAACAGATTTCCCTCGGCAAGTATACCGAATTGTCGTCAAGTAAAAACTCACAATAGAGTGAGGTCGAATTCCACATGGATTGATTGGTCAAGCAACTTTAATTGGAGGAATGTTCTAGTCGAGCTAAGCAGAATTTGATTTGAGAATTGCAGAAAATTAAATGGCGGGAAAGTAAATGGCAGAAAATGTAATTGCTGGAAATAAAGAACTGAATGTAAATGACAGAAAGTAAATTGCAGAATCTTAAATGGGGAATGGGAAAGATGAGCATAAAAGTAAATGGCAGAAAGTAAAGAGAATGGGTAAGATCAGAAATGGGGAGTTCATTGGGCTTAGGAGATGTTGTATTCTCCGGATCAAGTTTATTTTCATCTCTTCCTCAATCAATGCATTCATTGATCTCCTTAGCAATCTTAAGTGATTGAATTCCAATTTCTTGGTAATTCAATCTCTCAAATCTTGATCAATAGCCAATTCCTTGGTCTAATTGCTCATGAGAAGAGATGAAGTATGGTCACTGATTATACCACATGTATTTCCAAATCAAAGTATTGGGAGAATTATATGTCACTATATCCGTCTAAACCCCAATTTGGTCCAACATGAGAAAATATTACTAGCATGATCTCTTCATTCCTCTTTCAAGGTTCCGAAGAGGTCCAAGTATGAATAACTTCTTTTCCAAGACAACTACCCAATTAGATGAAGATTGAAAGCTTTCTAGTAAAATCAAGAGAAAAGAAAGAAGAAGAATAATGAAAACTATTATTGATCCATCAAATTACAACAGAGCTCCCTAACCCAATGAAAGGGGTTTAGTTATTTATAGCTCTGGGAATGGAAAACAAAGATGGGAAATACATTCTAAAAGTAAAACTAGAAGTTGCAGAGAAAGTAAAATTATACAGAGAGTAGTTCTCCAAATGCCAAAAGCTCCCTTTCTAGTTCATAACTACTCCTATATATACTACTCTTCTCATCTTCTAGTTGGCTCTTCAAGTCTTGGATATGGGCCTTTGGATCTTTGAGTTGAAGCAGTTATCATCTTCAATGGGCTTAGCTTTGCTTGGAGAAAAGTGTGAGTTAGGCATGGACATTAGTTAGGACGTTAGTGGTGTTAACGTTAAGTTAAAATGTGGGTTCGAGAACGTTAGTGACGATCACCTTTTTCACTAACGTTCCTAACCCAAAATGGTCCACGTTAACTTCAACGTTAGTGGCACTAACATGACCACTAACGTTGCCTCTTGGTCCTTTGCAAACGTTATTGGCATTCACCTTTTCCAATAACATTTGCTTGTTGCCCTTCCTCCCTACGTTAGAGTCCACATTAGTGTAGCTAACGTGACCCTTAACGTGGGCATGCCTCAGCTTCGAGAGCGTTAGTGACACTTACGTTTGTCACTAACGCTCCAAACGCCCCTTCCCACGTTAGTGCCTCACGTTAATTGTATTAACGTGACCACTAACGTGGTGGTGATTGCCATCTCCAACGTTAGTGACAAAGGTGAGTGTCACTAATGTTGGCTCATCATTTCTTTCCTCCATGGTAGCTTCCACGTTAATGTAATTAACGTGGCAACTAACGTGGCTAATAGTGGCTTGGTCCAACATTAGTGACAAAGGTGAGTGTCACTAACGTTGGCTCTTCCTTGCTCCTCCCACGTTAGAATTCACGTTAATGTAGTTAACGTGACTTCTTAACGTGGCCAATTGTACCTTTTGGAACGTTAGTGCTATTCACTTTTACCACTAACGTTGGGGCTTTCTTTTTCCTCCAAGTTAGCTTCCACGTTAATGTAGTTAACGTGGACACTAACGTGGGCTATGATGGCTCACGAAGACATTATTGGTGTTCACTTTTCTTATTAACATTGCAAGCTAGCCTCCATTCCACGTTAATGGTCACGTTAGTTAGACTAACGTGGCTATTAACGCGGCATCTTCCTTGCTTCCTTTGTCCTGAAATCAAGCAAGTAAAGTGCATCAAAGCTAGGTTCTAACTCATGAGATCATGCATCATCCATTTTATCATTCAATTCATGCATAATTCTCATAAAATCATGTAAAATTTACAATGTTTGCTTAAATCAAGATGTAAGTGATTATCTACCCAAAACTTGCTTATTAACTAAGAAAATGCATAAACCTACCCTAAAATAGTAAAGAAAAGGTCAGTGAAACTGGCAAAAATGCCCTGGCATCACAACATCAAACTTAAAGCTTGCTTATCCCTAAGCAAGTACTGAAACATGAGAATGATGAATGAAATGACAAGAGAAATGAGTCATTATTGTGGAAGTCATGTCCTTGGTTTTATGGGGTTTCATGCATAGCAACTTAGGTTCATTCCTTCACTGGCTTTCAGACCTTTATCATGCCCTGGAATACTCACTTCATTGCACCCTTTGAGACTTTTATTCATTGATCCCTTTGTCTTTTCAAGTTTTAATTGTGTTCTTAGACTAGGTGCTTTGTGAGGGGGTGACTCTTTAAGATAAGCTTTCAGCCAGCACTCCCGAACCAGTTGGTCCAAGGTGCTGGGTGTTAAGACACCCCTAAGGACTTACTCCCTCAAGTATCTTTCCCCCATACATACACACCACAGGCACATGGTTTGTTATTTTCTTACTTGAGACCTTGGTGTCCAGCACCTCTTTGGGTTACTAAGTGTTCTGTAGCAAAGGTTACTCTTGATAGTGAACTTTCAGCTGATAATCCCGGGTTAGTTAACCCAAGTTACCAAGTGATAAGGCACCCCTGAGAGCTTATTCATCCAAGCATATCCTTTACACAGGAGCACCACAGACACATGCCTCAAGATTCAACCCTTAGTGCCTAGCCTTATTTCTTACTCTTTTTCTTTATTTCTCAACTTTCATTTTTTTTTCTTTTTCTTATTAGGATCTTGTTATTTAGCTAGTCTCATGGGTTTTGTTTCAAGTATATGATTCAGGATAGATAGTTGCCTTCCTACCTTGTTGGTGAACCAACTTAGCTAAGTAATTACTACACCACAAGCTTAAGAACTTACTCTACAAATTGAACCTCACTCTGGTCTTTCATAACATTCTCTTTTTATTTGACTTAAAGGACCAGCATACAAGTAAGCAAGGTAAAAGTGCAGTAGTGACATTAGACTAGCAAGCATAGACCTAAGCAATGCAAATTTAAAGGCAGAATTAAAAATCCTAAACTACTATGGAAACATGTTCTATTTCATACATGATTTTCCTTATTTAAAACTTGAAAAAGATGGGACAATGAGGGAACTCCACCACCTTTTATTCATGGGGTGCTCATGCTCTCCCTCTTATTTGTCCTCTTTGTGTCCACTTGTGTTTCCTTGTATCCGTGCCAGTCTGGCTTTTTTCCAATCCTCAAGTGCCTTTCTTACTGATTCATGACTCTTTTCTATGCTCTCTCTTTCTTCTCGTACTAATTCATCCTTCACTTCTTCATATCTTGTGATTCCGGGATGCAGTATAGGCAGTTGTCCAACTAAGTATCCGAGCCTGGCTTGAGTGTTCACATGATGTATAGTCTCGTTCATGTAAACTCCTTCTGAGAACGCCCTGTATTTGTCGAAGAGTTCTGCCTGTTCTAATTATTTCCGATGCATTTCATGTATGTGTGCACCTTGATGTGCTTGGATGTTGATTAGCTTTTGGATGGCTTCTTGTTGTTGATCCTGCCTTTGTTCCAACCTATGGAAGGATTCACCCCATTGTTTCCCTTGCTCCAGTTGCTGCTCCATCATTTGCTTTTGCCACTCCCCATGTTGATTCATCCATCTAGAGAGTGATTCTTCTTGACGGTCCATCAACTGTAGTTGAAGCTTTTTCTGTGCCCCTTGATTTTTCAAGTATTGTCTAGATAAGCCATCAATGGCTTCCTGTAGTTGGTGCATGTCTAAAGGGGCTTGCTCCTCTAGGTTTTATCCTTTTACCACTTGATGGGCTGGCCTCTTTCTTGGCTTTCATTGAGTTAGGGGAGATACAACAGCATGCATCCGTCGAACAGTAATTGGGATGCCCACTTTTATCCACTCGGGGTCCTCATCCTCGAACACCACCCTAGCCCTGTCACACAGACGGAAAATAGTGCTGGGGTAGCCTAACCTTCCTCCAGAATCGCTTTTCTCAGCCATCTTCCTAATGCCTTGGGCTATGAGTTCATGAACCTTGATCCTTCCCCCTTTAAGTATACATTGCACCATTGTTGCTCTCTTAAGATTCACCTCTGAGTTATTCCCGGCAGGAAGGATGGATCTCCTTACAATTTCAAACCACCCCTTTACTTCAGGGGTGAGGTCCCCTCTCTTGATGAACTTGGGCTTCCTCTGGGGATCTCGTACCCAATCAACCCCTTGTACGCAAATATCTTGCACAATCTGGTCATGATTGGGACTGCTATCTATTCTGGAGTGATAGCTTTCTTCTGCAAATGGTATGGTTCGTAGCTTTAACGCCCTCATGATGCTCATGCGATTGAAATCCACGGTCACCCCTCTCACGAAGCTTATATAGGAGTCATCTGCCTTATCATACCTGACTGCATTTGCATAAAACTCTCTTACAAGAGTTGCGTTTACCTTTATGACTGGATCAGTAACGAGCTCCCATCTTCTCTTTTCCACCTTCTCTGTGATTTTGGGGCACTCAATTTTTCTGACTTGAAAGCCTAGCTCATATATGATCTCCTTATCAACCATCCACCCGAATTGCAATGCATGGTGAAAGGTTCTAAATTTCTTCTCATCGAAAGGGCATTGCTCCATAGGCTCCTTTCCCTTTCTTCTTTTAGAGCTCGATGATGCCATGAGTGACTTTTGCTATGTGAAGGTAGTGATAATTATTAGTTAATGATGGACTTTGGCCGGTTAAGATGGGGTGTAGCGAAGGGAGTGAGTGAGAGTGTTTTTTTTTTTTTGTGGGGTAATAGGTGTTGGGTTCCGAGAGTGAGAAGTACAAAGAATGGGAATTGGAATGTGAGAGGGGCTATGGAATAAGAACCACTTATATAGAGAAGTGGTGAGTAAATGAAACGTGTGGATTGATAGAGTGGGTGTATGATGAACGGATGGAGTTTAGCATGGGATGAGCACAAGGATCATCAACTTTATGATGGGGTTGGCTCGATTTCCAAGCGTGTCATTCTTTCAATGTTGCATGGCAATATTTCCCAATGCATTCCCCTTGAAGACATGTGTATAGTCCTCTCCTTTTGAAGTGGCCAGAACCTCCTCCTTCAATTGTCCCATCAATTCTCCTACAAAATAAAAAAAATGTGATTAATAAATTTGTGGATAGTGGCGGCAAAATTTAAAGAATGGGATAACTACTTTTTAAAGTTTTTGTTTCTAAATAGTAAGTGCTATTCATGAATACAAACCAACTGACTATTTAACTGTCCATGTATGCAACATTGGTGACACCAAACTTAGTTTGTGACAATGTGGTGTAAAAAGATTTGTTCAAGGTGCTAAGAGTGACATGATATTTATGTCCTCTTAATGTGCCTTGAACACCAAACTTGTTCTTCACTATATGTTGCATAAAAAAAAGATTTCATTCAAGTATATGTCAAAGTTGATTTGGAATTCATGAACCTTGCATTATTGACTACTTTAAAGACATATAAAACATGGGTTGCCTCCCATGAAGCGCTTCTTTAGCGTCACTAGCTTGACGTTCTGCCTTTGTCAGGGTGGTTGGTAATGCTTCAGATCTTCCCCCCTCGCAGTAAATCTATCTCCATTGGCTTCATCAAGGATCTCCACATGTTCTAGGGAGATAATTCTGTTGATGGTGAAAACTTTAAGTAACTGAGATGGGATGGTGGAGAGATGAGGTGGGATAACTGAAAAATAAACTGAGATCACTTTATCCCCTGGAGAGAAATCTTCTGTAGGGATCTTCTTGTTCCTCCATCTCCTTGGTGCCTTCTTCTTTGTTTTTTTTACTGTTGCCCTGCTCTTTGTGGTCTCTTTTCCCAGGGAGATTTTGTTGCTGGTCTCATATGACCCTGGTGGGTTCGGGTCCTCTTGGATTTCCTTTAGCTGTGGTACCTTCTGACTGTTCTACTCACCAGCCAAGGGGATTCCCAGGTGTACAATTTGTGTTTCTGTGCTTGGTTCTTTCACCAGTGCCCTGTCGTGATCTTCCTTTGGTTCCTTGTTTTCTTGATCTGCTTCTTGTGAGGGTTTGAAGACATTGAAGGTAAGTTGTTCATCATGTATCCTCGGTATTAGCTCTCCTCGCTCTACATCTATAAGCGCTCTAGCTGTAGCTAGAAATGGTCTTCCCAATATGATTGGGTGAAGGTGACTCTCTTCCATTTCCAATATGACAAAGTCTGTGGGAAGGAAGTAGTTCCCAACTTTTACCAACACGTTTTCAACCACTCCTACTGCTTGTTTTTTAGTTTTGTCAGCCAGCCTGATGACTGTGTCTGTGGGCATTAGCTCATTGATCTTCAGCTTCTTCATGAGAGATAGAGGCATTAAATTAATGCTTGCTCCCAGATCACAAAGTCCTTTGTCAATCAGTGTGTCTCCTATGGCACAGGGTATGTGAAAACTCCCTGGATCCTTCCTTTTTGTAGGCAACTCTGGTTGTATAAGAGCATTGAACTCCTTATTCATCACTATTATTTGTCCTCCTTTAAGTGAGCTTTTCCTGGTCAGCAGCTCTTTCATACAGTTAATGTATGAGGGCATTTGTTGGAGAGCCTTGATGAATGGTATGTTCACATGAAGGGATGCAAACATGTCGAAGAACTTTGAGTATATTCTCTTTTCTACACCACCCTTGAGTCTTTGGGGAAAGGGTGCATAGAGGTTCAGAATCTCCTTCTGTGTAGTTTTGGTTCCTTGGTGACCCTCTTCTTGTTTCTCTGCTGAAGTATCTCTAGGTTGTTCTAATGGTTTGTTCAGCTCTTCCTCAGTCCCCTTATTACTTATAGTGACCATCTTGCAATCTTCCCATCTTACTTTCTTTGCTTCACCTCTCGGGTTTTTCTCTGTGTCACTTGGGAAGCTATCAGTAGGTTTGGGAATCTTCTAAGAGAGGTATCCCACTTGAAATTCCAGCCTCTTGATGGTGTCTCCCTGGTTCTTGATATTGGCTCGCACCTCCTCCTTGAACACCTTGTTATCTTGAATTTCCTTACATATGCCTTCAAGTAGATTCTCAATCCTTGAGAGTCTATCTTCGAATGATGGTGAATTGAAATTGGAGGGATGAGAAGGGCTATTTTGGTTTTGGTATGGATGTTGAGAGGTGTTGTTAGGTGGGTGCTGATATGATCTCTGTGTGGAATGTTGGTGAGCTGCATTGTTGTTGGGGTTGTGGCATCTCTGATCTTGGCATTGATCTTGTTGATTTCCTCACCCAAAGTTTGGGTGGTTCCTCTAACCGGGATTATAAGTTTTGGAGTATAGATCATGGGTCTGCCTAGGTGA
Organism: Arachis ipaensis; assembly: GCF_000816755.2. Classification (NCBI taxonomy): domain Eukaryota; kingdom Viridiplantae; phylum Streptophyta; class Magnoliopsida; order Fabales; family Fabaceae; genus Arachis; species Arachis ipaensis. Next base: position 93,220,525 of record NC_029789.2, read on the forward strand.
ATTTCCAATGTAGTTGGCTTGTTCTTGATCACCCTTTGCTTCTTCATTCACTCCTTCTTGAGCTGCTGCTGAGGTGGTGATTGCTGCTATTTGGTTTCTCTCCATCTTCTTGGTAAGGTTAGCCAACTGCTTGGTGATCATCTTGTTTTAAGCCAGCAATACATCCACATTGTTTAGCTCCATCACTCCTCTAGTGTTGCCTCTTTCAGAGGCATAGAAGTAGTCATTCTCTGCTACAATCTCAATGACATCTATGGCTTCTTCAATGGTCTTCTTCTTGTTCAGAGATCCTCCAGATGAGTGGTCTACTGCCTTCTTTGATTCGTAAGAAAGACCCTCATAGAAGATGTGTAATTGCACTCATTCATTGAATATATCTGGCGGGCACCTTCTTGTCAAGTCCTTAAACTTCTTCCATGCTTCATATAGAGTTTCACCATCTTGTTGCCTGAAGGTTTGTACCTCAGCTCTCAACATGTGAGCCAAGTGTCTATAGTGAATAATGTGTCAAGTATAAAGAAAAGGAAATGTTCACTTTGGTTCCTCTCCAAACTCCAAGAGCAATCAACCAAGGCCTCTCTCAACCCAATTCCACCAAGAGCAAAGGCCCAACTCAAGGCTTGAAGATCATTTGAAGAAAGTGTATAAATAGGATAGAATTCAAGTTTTCGGAAAGCTTTTCCTTTTGAGTTTTCATAATAGTTTTCGGAGAGCTTTGGATATTAAGTGATCTTTAATTTCTTAGTTTCGGGGAAGGAGAATTCCACTCTCTTCCTCTTAGTTTTATTGCTTTCAATTTCAATTGCAATTGTCTTGGATCTTGGGTTCGAGAATTGAAGGAATTCTGTTTCAATCTCATCCGAAGATCTCTCTGTTTCTTCTACTGCTTATTGAATTTAATTTTTGTTAATTGTTCTTCATCTACTTTCTTTGCAATTTACGATTCCTTTGCAATTGTTTTCTTGCGTTCTAAGTTTCTGCCATTTAATTTCTTGCTCTTTAAGATTCAGCACTTTAAATTCCAGTTCTCTTTAATTTCATGCAATTCACCCATTTCCTTTACTTTCTATGCAATTTAAATTCTGCAAATCACAAATCTCTTAACCAAATCTTGATTCGCTGACTAAATCAACCACTAAACAAAAATTGCTCAATCCTTCAATCCCTGTGGGATCGACCTCACTCCCGTGAGTTATTATTACATGATGCGACCCGGTGCACTTGCCGGTTAGATTTGGGTGTTTTGGAGAAATTCGTTTTTTTTTCCAAAATACACCATGAAGTTTTTGGCGCCGTTGCCGGGGATTGATTTGATTGACAATGATTAAGTGAGGTGGTGATCTAGATCTAGCATTTTTATTTCATGTTTCTTTAATTTTTGGCTAACCCACTAACTGTTTGAATTTTTGCTTAAGCTAACTAAAACTTCATTCTAGAAATAGATTAAAGTGTCACTGGTTTGTGTGTTTCTTATGTTCTGCTTGTATGTCAGGTACAAGAAGAAATACACCCATCTTTCATGAACAAGACGAAAGAACTCTTAGAAGGTTAAGAAGAGCTGAAAGAGGGAAAAATATTGTTGGAGAAGAGGAATCAGAAGAAGAATTCCAAGATATGGAGGAACATTCAACCAATCCACCAGGTGGAGCAGACAACAACAATAACAATCCACCCCAGAGGAGAGTTTTGGCCTCCTATACCTTTGCAAATGCTAGACATTATGGAAGCAGCATTCTCACCCCTAATGTCAATGCAAATAACTTTGAATTAAAGCCACAACTCATTACATTGGTCCAAAACAACTGCTCGTTTGGGGGAGGACCATTAGAGGATCCAAATCAACATCTATCTACCTTCTTAAGGATTTGTGACACTGTCAAGTCCAATGGCGTGAATCCTGAGACCTAGAAGCTTCTGCTGTTCCCGTTCTCATTAAGGGACAAGGCCGCACAATGGCTTGAAACTTTTCCTCAAGGAAGCATCAGTAGCTAGGATGATTTGGTGACTAAATTTCTAGCCAAATTTTACCCACCTCAAAGGGTTAACAGGCTGAA
>NC_029789.2:93222657-93274635 GCF_000816755.2 Arachis ipaensis
TGCCGAGTGCCGAGTGACACAATCCCAAATCCTAAGGAAGAATGCAAGGCAATACAATTAAGGAGTGGGAGAACATTGATGAGCAACAATGACACTACTAAGAAGCAAGTAGAGAGTAGCAAAAGACCAATAGAAGAGGAACAGCCAACACACACAGAGGAAGCCAATGATGATGATGCAATGGCAAGCAAGGAAGCCTCAAAGCAAACTCAAGCAAAGGAGGAACAACCAAAAATTCCAAAAAGAGGGAATGAAGCAGTTGAAAAGCCAACCAAGAATCAAAAGCAACAAGTAGAGAAAACCTTTGTACCTCCACTGCCATATCCCCAGAGGTTCAACAAAGAAACCAAGGACCAGCATTTTCACAAGTTCCTTGAAACTTTCAAAAAGCTGGAAATCAATATTCCTTTTGCGGAAGCACTTGAGCAAATGCCTCTGTATGCCAAGTTTTTGAAGGAGCTTATCAACAAAAAAAAAAGTTGGGATGAGAAAGAAACCATACTACTCACTGAGGAATGCAGGGCTTTGATTCAAAAAGGGTTTCCCCCTAAGCTTGAAGATCCAGGGAGCTTTTTGCTACCTTGCACCATTGGGGAATTAACCATCACTAAAGCAATGTGCGATCTAGGAGCAAGTATCAACTTAATACCATCCTCCTTGTTAAAAAAGCTGCATATAGAGGAAGTTAAACCAGTACAAATATCTCTAGAGCTAGTAGATAAGTCAACAGTATACCCCAGGGGTATGATTGAAAACCTGCTGGTCAAGGTGGACAACTTCATATACCCTGCAGATTTTGTGGTTCTAGAGTCAGAAGGGGATGATGGTGATTCTATTATTCTGGGAAGGCCATTCTTGGCCACTGCTAGAGCTATCATAGACATAGAGGAAGGAGAATTAACTCTTAGAATGCATGATAAGAGTGTCACACTGAAGGTATTACCAGAGGCACAATTTAGCAAGGAGAAGAAAGACTATATGAAAATTGACAAGGGAGAATCACAGTTGAAGGAAGAAAATGACAAAGAGAGTCATAGCAACATCCCAAGGCTAAGGATTGTGCAGACTGATGAAGAGGCCCAAGAGGATATTGGAGTATTAGCTACTGAGAAGAGAGGTCCCCAAGGGAAGCTTACAGCTAGAAAAGAAAGATCAACAAAAGGAAAGATGAAACGGAGAAACAAAACAAAAAGGGGGTTGGAAGAACAGGAAGATCCCAACAGAGGGGCTTTCCAAAGGTGACAAAGTGCAACTGATATATCAACAGTTGGGGGCAAACCAACACACTGAGGACTACTACACTGTCAGCAACATACTCTCATTAGAGCATGCTGAAATTGAACACCAGGGAACAAAGAAGAGGATCACAGTCAGGGGAGACAAATTGAGGCTCTACAAGCACCAACCACCATAAAAGAAAGCCTCAATATCAAGCTAATGACAATAAAAGAGCACTTGTTGGGAGGCAACCCAACCTGAGGTAGTTTCCTTTTCATAGCCTTTTCAATAAAAATGTTGAATAATTGATATGTATTGCAAGGAGCTAAGTTTGGTGTTGCACACTAAGCTAGTCTATGTGTGTGCTTGTGTGTTTACTTTCACTTAGCAAAAAGCATGTTTTGTCCCCTGCATCTTTAAGTTCAATAAAAGAAATATTTGAATGAGAAGTAAGATGGTCTCTGTTAGATAGAAGTAGAATAAAAGTAAGTGGTGGTATGTGTGTGATTGTATAATAGCTCACTTTTAGTGAATAAAGAGCCAGGATATCTCCTTCTAAGTATAGAGTGGCCTACTGTCTATGAATCTCAATCAAATAAAAAATCCTTGGTTAGAAAGAAAAACAAAAAGAAAGAAAAAAGAAGTGGCAGAACAAAAGAAAAACAAAAAGAAACAAAGCTGGACACCAATAGCTTGAACCTTAGAATATATGCATGTGGTGTCTTTGTATTAGGATCTGCTTGGATTATTAAGCTCTTTGGAGTGCATCAACACTCGGTGACTTGGGTTAACTAACCCGGGATCATCGGCTGAAAGTCCACTATCAAGAGCAACCTAACTACAAGGCATTTAGCAGCCCAAAGAGGTGCTGGGCGTCAATGTTCTAAGAAGGAATGTGAGCCAAGTGTCTATAGTGAATAATGTGTCAAGTATAAAGAAAAGGAAATGAACTTGCTACATGATTCGCTTGACTAAATCAACCACTAAACAAAAATTGCTCAATCCTTCAATCCCTGTGGGATCGACCTCACTCCCGTGAGTTATTATTACTTGATGCGACCCGGTGCACTTGCCGGTTAGATTTGGGTGTTTTGGAGAAATTCGTTTTTTTTCCAAAATACACCATCAGGAAGGTGGTTAGATGTTGATTGGGATCTTCTTGGACACTTCCTCCGAATGAACAGTTGTTCTGAACGAGGGTGATGAGCTGTGGCTTTAGTTCAAAGTTATTGGCATGTATGGTTGGCTTTTGGATGCTACTTCCACAGTTTCCTGGGTTTGGATTTATGTAAGATCCCAGAACTCTTCTCTCTTGCCCAGCATGATGCACTAGACCTTCTCTGCCATGGTTTTGAGCTTCTTCTTCATGATGATTCTCCATATTCTCATCCATGTCTGGTTCAAAGTACTCTTCCTCTTCCTTAGCACCAACAACTCTGTTTCCTTTTGCTTTCCTCCTTAATCTAAGGAAGGTCCTCTCAGGTTCAGAATCAAAGGAAGTTGAAGCCCCGCTTCTTCTACCTGTCATACAACCAACAAGGCCAAAGCAAAAGGGGGATAGAGAGTATTCTTGTAAAAAAAATGATGTTAGTGTGAATGATGCAACATATCAAACAGTTAGTGGGTTAGTAAACTGAATTGTGACAATTAAGAGAATATCTCAAACAGGTAAGGGGTAAAGGGAAGAAAATAACTGAAACTGAAAGTAAATTACTCAAACAGAAATTAGATCAACAAAAGAAAGAAAAAGTGCTCAATCTAGTTATCCACCAATTTAATCATTGTTGATACAAAATCAATCCCCGGCAACGGCACCATAAACTTGATGCACGGAAACTTGTCTCTCAACAGATTTCCCTCGGCAAGTATACCGAATTGTCGTCAAGTAAAAACTCACAATAGAGTGAGGTCGAATCCCACAGGGATTGATTGGTCAAGCAACTTTAAATGGAGGAATGTTCTAGTTGAGCTAAGTAGAATTTGATTTGAGAATTGTAGGAAATTAAATGGCAGAAAAGTAAATGGCAGAAAATGTAATTGCTGGAAATAAAGAACTGAATGTAAATGACAGAAAGTAAATTGCAGAATCTTAAATGGGGAATGGGGAAGATGAGCATAAAAGTAAATGGCAGAAAGTAAAGAGAATGGGTAAGATCAGAAATGGGGAGTTCATTGGGCTTAGGAGATGTTGTATTCTTCGGATCAAGTTCATTTTCATCTATTCCTCAATCAATGCATTCATTGATCTCCTTGGCAATCTTAAGTAATTGAATTCTAATTCCTTGGTAATTCAATCTCTCAAATCTTGATCAATAGCCAATTCCTTGGTCTAATTGCTCATGAGAAGAGATGAAGTATGGTCACTGATTATACCACATGTATTTCCAAATCAAAGTATTGGGAGAATTATATGTCACTATATCCGTCCAAACCCCAATTTGGTCCAACATGAGAAAGCATTTCTAGCATGATCTCTTCATTCCTCTTCCAAGGTTCCGAAGAGATCTAAGTATGAATAGCTTCTTTTCCAAGACAACTACCCAATTGGATGAAGAATGAAAGCTTTCTAGTAAAATCAAGAGAAAAGAAAGAAGAAGAATAATGAAAACTATTATTGATCCATCAAATTACAACAGAGCTCCCTAACCCAATGAAAGGGGTTTAGTTGTTCATAGCTCTGGGAATGGAAAACAAATATGGGAAATACATTCTAAAAGTAAAACTAGAAGTTGCAGAGAAAGTAAAATTATACAGAGAGTAGTTCTCCTAATGCCAAAAGCTCCCTTTCTAGTTCAAAACTACTCCTATATATACTACTCTTGTGATCTTCTAGTTGGCTCTTCAAGTCTTGGATATGGGCCTTTGAATCTTTGAGTTGAAGCAGTTATCATCTTTAGTGGGCTTAGCTTTTCTTGCAGAAAAAAGTGTGAGTTAGGCATGGACGTTAGTTAGGATGTTAGTGGTGTTAACGTTAAGTGAAAATGTGGGTTCGAGAATGTTAGTGATGATCACCATTTTCACTAACGTTCCTAACCCAAAATGGTCCACGTTAACTTCAACGTTAGTGGCACTAACGTGACCACTAACGTTGCCTCTTGGTCCTTCGCAAACATTATTGATATTCACCTTTTTCAATAACGTTTGCTTGTTGCCCTTCCTCCCTACGTTAGAGTCCACGTTAGTGTAGCTAACGTGACCCTTAACGTGGGCATGCCTTATTTTCGAGAGCGTTAGTGACACTTACGTTTGTCACTAACGCTCCAAACGCCCCTTCCCACGTTAGTGCCTCACGTTAATTGTATTAATGTGACCACTAACGTGGTGGTGATTGCCATCTCCAACGTTAGTGATAAAGGTGAGTGTCACTAACGTTGGCTCATCATTTCTCTCCTGCACGTTAGCTTCCACGTTAATGTAATTAACGTGGCAACTAACGTGGCTAATAGTGGCTTGGTCCAACGTTAGTGACAAAGGTGAGTGTCACTAACGTTGGCTCTTCTTTGCTCCTCCCACGTTAGAGTTCACGTTAATGTATTTAACGTGACTTCTTAACGTGGCCAATTGTACCTTTTGGAACGTTAGTGGTATTCACTTTTACCACTAATGTTGGGGCTTTCTTTTTCCTCCACGTTAGCTTCCACGTTAATGTAGTTAACGTGAACACTAACGTGGGCTATGATGGCTCACGAAGGCATTATTGATGTTCACTTTTCTTATTAATGTTGCAAGCTAGCCTCCATTCCACATTAATGGTCACGTTAGTTAGACTAACGTGGCTATTAACGTGGCATCTTCCTTGCTTCCTTTGTCCTGAAATCAAGCAAGTAAAGTGCATCAAAGCTAGGTTCTAACTCATGAGATCATGCATCATCCATTTTATCATTCAATTCATGCATAATTCTCATAAAATCATGTAAAATTCACAATGTTTGCTTGAATCAAGATGTAAGTGATTATCTACCCAAAACTTGCTTATTATCTAAGAAAATGCATGAAACTACCCTAAAACAGTAAAGAAAAGGTCAGTAAAACTGGCAAAAATGCCCTGGCATCAGTAGACGGTAGTTGTTGATTGGCTTTATCCTCGTCATTTAGAGGGTTCTTTACATAGTCATAATAAGGAGAAAGAGTGAATGGTTGAGTCTTCTTTTTCTTCTTTGAGGTAACCTATGCTTTTCCTCTATCGGCCATCCTGAAAAAGAGATATGCAAGATATAAGCAATTAAACCATGTAGAGGAAAATAAAGTAAGGCATGACATATTCATGAAGTGAGTTAAAAAGATAGAATCCTTGGAAAACAGGCAATGTAATTCAAAAAACAATTAAAGCCATAAACCAAGAATTCAAGCAATATGTGCATAGTGCTTGTTTATTAAGCTCAATAAACGTCATACCCAAAAGAATAATGAGAGAGTGAGCTTTAAACTAAAAGGAAAAGTTAGTTAGTTAATCAAGTTAGAAGTTAGAAAACCGGCTTAAAGATTAGTGGTATGGCGGGTATTGGGTTATTCAAGATAAATGCAGAAAGTATGGTTAACAAGCACACTCACATTCACAGGGACGATGCAGTCATGGATGATGAAATATGAAATATTGCGCAAACGCATAAAAATAGAAAGCGGTTCATCATCAATTAGTTGGTCACCAAATATGATGCATACAAGCGGGAAACAAAGTAAACACGGAAATGCCACCCAAAGTGACCAGAGAATTGAACTTGGTGCAAGTCAAGTGAATCTTATGTCAAAAGTGTCAAGTCTAATTTCAGGTAGCAAGGTTGAAAATAAAAATAATTTTCTAGAAATTTGGGCAGCATTCTGGCAGTAAAGTGGACGTTCTAGGAAAGCAATCAGCCATTTAACACATATAATATACATCAAAGTATAGATTCAGGCAGCAGCAAGCTCAATTCTACAAGTAAAGTTCAGCAAAGCAGCATTGAAAAAAATAGTAAAATAGCAGCATGATTCACATAAAACACCACACCAGCATCTTTCAACAAGCAAGTAGCATGAAGAAAGTAAACAAGAACGGATCACTTATTAGGCCTAGAATCCTCTAACCACAACCTAGCTACCTAACAACATGCATTTCTAAGCTAACCTACCAAACAGAATTAATCATCTAGCAAACTACAATTAACTAACAAAAATGAAAATGAAAAGAAAGTAGAACAGAGAAGCAGTGTTGAGGCGTGGGATTGTGAACCTGGGATGCAGAAGTAAAATATAAAGAGGTTTGGAACTTGGAGAGGGGAAACGGAGATGGTAGCATCACTCAAAAATGGTGGCTCACGGCGGCGCAGTGGTGGTCGCGCAGAGCGGTCAGAGTTCCGAGCAGAAAGAAACGGTGACAGATGGAAGTGAGAAGAGTAGAAAAAGGGGTTTGAGTAGGGGGGTAGTGCTCGCCGGCAGTGACTGGTAGAGGGTAGAAAACAAACCGGTGAGAGAGAGGGTTGTCGAGTGAGGAAGGAAAGAGAGGGGAGAAGAAAAAGAGAAACGGGGAGAGAAAGGGGATGGGGTGGCGGCGGCGATGATGTCGCCGGCGCGGTGATGGACTGTTGCAGGGAGTGGGGTGACTATGGAAGTTTGAGAGAATGAGAGGGAAGAGTGAACATTGAGGAGAAGAGGGAGTGAGGGTTGCGCGACTGCGCTGGGTTCCTCACGTGGATAGGGTTAATCATTTGAATCCACGCGTGCGCGCACGCTGCGCGCCGCGTGGGTGGAAAAATGAGTGAGTGGCGCGGAAGCAGCCTGCGCGCGTCTGCGTGGGGTGAGTTAGGCCAGAGGCTTAATACTAGCCCAGAGTTAGCACAACTCTCGGGTTATAGGCCTGAAAACTTTGTCCGTAGATCGACGCGCACGCATCGTGCGCGCGTCCGCGTACATTGCAGATTATGCGTACCGGCACGTATGCGTGCAGTGCGCATACGCGTGCATTTGATTATGCCAGGAGCTTAGTGTTGGCGCAAGGCTGGCCCAACTCTCTGGAAAAGCACACAGCGTGCGTTCGCGTCCCTGCCCCTCTTCTTCTTTTTTTTTCAGAAATAACAAAAACAGCTCAAAATCCTCCTAACACTACCTACAGCTCAAAATTAGCCAAAAATACAAAATGACAAAAAATCTTTTTGGCTTTTTTGAGAATCTTCAAATACAAGCAAAAGAGGCTTGCTCCACAAACAACCTACAACCAATTTATTGAAACAAATATATGGAAAGAAAACTATCTACAATGGTAACTCAATTCACTTAATAATCAAAAATGCAAGAGAGTGGAAAGAGTTTACTATGGTAGGGTGTCTCCCACCTAGCACTTTTAGTTTAAGTCCTTAAGTTGGACATTTGGGAAGCTCTTTGTCATGGTGGCTTATGCTTGTACTCATCCTTGAATCTCCAAGGATCTTTGCTCCTCAAATGGTTGACAGAAGTTCCAACCATCTTCACCAAGTTTGGATGGAGTTCCACCCAAGATACGAGTTCCCAGAGTTGGTCTTCGTGCTTTGATCCGAGATCCCATATCTTATTTTCGCACCCGACTTCTAGTTGATCTTTATGAATTTTTAGTTTGGGTGGTTGACAAATAGAATTCTCTATAGCACACCAAGTCTTCTTCATAGACCCACGTAAAGTAGCATTCCTCCAATCATAGTTCCTATACCTTGAGAACTTGACCTCAAGAAGCCTAGTTCCAAACTTCCAACCATTACACTACTCCTGTTTACTCTTAGTTCTACAAAGAGCTCTAAGTTGTCCATCCGTCTCAATCAAGCCATATTCAAGTGAGAAAGTAAAGCTTAGGTTTGAGAATTTTACCCACTTGAATGTCATGTTGGATGGTGATTTAGGGAGGGAAACCTCCCCACACTTAGACAATGCAACGTCGACTTCCTTATGCTCTTCTTTGGGTATCTCCACCTCTTGACAACTTCTCTCATCTTCTTCTTGCTTGTTGACTTCTTCCAATTCCTCCTCATCATCAATCGAGTCAAATTTAGGAGGTTGTGTGAAATCTACTTCCATATCAACTTTACCTTTGATGGAAGAGTCTTCAATGAGATCACCAACATCATTTGGTGTTGACTTGTCTTCAATAGCGTCAATTTCACACCCCATGGGAGAGGATTCAATTATTAATAAGAAATCATTGATGATTGAATCCATCTTTTGATCAACCTTCTCATATTCTTCAATCTTTATATGTTCCGAAAGTTGTTGAGACTTCCATGGTGGCTCCGCATCTCCTAGATCTTCAACCACTTCTTTTTTTTCTTCAAGGACCCTAGGTTTCTCCAATTGCTCTAATACAAAGCTCAACTTTCCCTTCTTCACCAGATTTTTCAATCTCTCTTTCATGCTTTGCTCTTCCTTTGATTTTTCATATGTGGCCACGAAAGCACCTTGAGTGTTCAAGCATTGGTAGGCTAAAGTATGCACTACCTTAGTCAAGTTAGTCACAAACTTTAGGGTATTCCTTTGCATATCCGCTTGTCCTTGAAGTAGCAAGGTGAGAGAATCAATTGGAGCTTGGGGTGGGTAAGAGGGTTCATCATTTTGGAGAAAAGGTTCATAGTAGGAATGTGGTTCTTCTTGGTAAGGATGTGGAAATGGTGTATATTGAGGTGGTTCTTGATGATAGTCACGATAAGGTTGTGGTGGCTCTAAAGGTTCTTGCTCATAATGGTCATAAGGATATGGTATGGGTGATTGGTTACATGGTGGATATGGATCATAGGAAGGTGTTTGGTAATGAAATATTTGTGAGAATGGTTGAGGCTCATGTTGAGGATATGGCTCATGGGCATATGATGATGGTAATTGATTTCCACAAAAAGATTCACCATAGCCATCAAATTGACATGTATTAGGATGGTGGTTATACCTATAAGTATCCGGAGGTTGTTGCCAATAGGAGTGATCAATTCCTTGAGGCTCCTCCTATATTTGTGGATTCCATCCTTGATACATGTGGTCATTGAAGTTCACATTCTCTAAAACACAATTAGAACTAAACTTATAGCCACAGTGAGAATTCATAATGAAAAGAGAAAATAAGAAACAAAAGCTAATAAGAAAGAATGAAACAAAGTCTTAAAACTAGCAAAAACTAACAAGCAATCCAAAAATAAAGCTATTCACAATATTCACATATATACAATAACCAATAACATAACACCATTGCAACTTCCCCGGCAACGGCACCATTTTGATGAACAGGATTTTTGATGGTATAGAATTTCACAATTGAAATCTCATCGAAGTATAGTTCCTAAACCAACAATAATTCTTTCATACAAACATTTGTTTGTCAAAAGTACAAACCCCTAAAATTATAAACCGAAGTATTTAAACCTCAGGTCGTCTCTCAAAGGAATTGCAGGGTAGTATTCTTGTTATTGGTCATGGACATGTATATTTTGGGGTTTTGAGTAAGAGACAAGGGAAGTAAATGATGAAGGAAATCAAATGACAAAAGGGTCTTGGCAAGGTTTGGTGGTCAAGGATCTCTATCCTTATCACTAACCACAATATGATAATTGCAAGGATCAATCCCACTAAGTCATCTTCTAACAAGTAAAGAAAAGTCAAATGAGTTATATCAATCCAAGTCCATAGGTCCTAGCTATTCACTAATTGAATTAATGAGAACTAGAGTCAATGGCTATCAACTATCAATCACTTGGACATCAGCAACTCAAGGATTCCTAAGTTACCTTCCCAATCCAAGAGCATAAAATTCTACTCTAACATCTTCTCAAGCATTTTGACAAACACTTGGAAGGCATAAAAGGAAAGCATAGTAAATTGACAACAAGAATGAAATCTAACAACAATTATTTCAAGAAATTAACAACAACAATAAAAAAGAACATTATTGATATGAATTACCTCAAATTGAATTGAAAGAAAATAGAAGAAACAAGAGTAGATCAACATCAAAGCATAGAAACAAAGTAGAAGAAATTACAACAAAAGACTAGAAGAATGATGAATGTAACAACAAAGAATTGAGAAGTAGAAGTAGAAGAGAGCATCATTTAAAACCTAGATCTAAGATTATTAAAATAAACCTAATCCTAATTCCTAGAGAGAAGTGAGAGCTTCTCTCTCTAAAACTAACTCTAAACTAAACCTAATCCTAATTCCCCTAATGATGAATGAATGTGAATGATTGTGAATTCTTTTTGTGAATTCCTCCTTTCCCTTTCAATCCTTGGTCCTTTTATGCAATTTGGCACCAAAGTTGGTTGCAAACTGGGCCCCACAGCTCTCAAAATTCGCTGGGCACGTTTTCCTCTTAAAAGCCACGTGCGGCCACCGACGCGTACGCATACCTCACGCGTGCGCGTCCCTTGAGTCTTCATGATCCACGCGTGCGCGTACATTGCGGGTGCGCGTGGATGAATATTTCCAAATCTTTGGCTTTTTCATGTGTTCTTCACTTTGCATGCTTTCCTCTTCACTCCTTTGATCCATTCCTAGCCTTTTCAATCCTGAAATCACTAGCAAACACATCAAGGCATCTAGTAGAATCAAAGGTGAATCAAAATTAGCTAATTAAAGGTCTAAAAGAATGTTTTCACATTTAAGCACAATTTAAGGGAGAATCATAAAACCATGCTATTTCATTGAATAAATGTGAGAAAAGGTTGATAAAATGCTCTAAATTCAACACAAGATAAACCCTAAAAAGGGGGTTTATCAAGCATTGAGGGGAGCCTCCTCATTTGGATACTAAGAGGTTTCTAGGAGATCCTTCCCTTCTCTGGTCCGAGCTAGGTAGTATCCGACCTCTTCCTTTACAGATAGTTTTCTTCTATTGTTTGTAATTCATTCTTTTCTGATTGTGTAATTGTTTTTCCTGGCTTCTTTTCAGAGAAGGTTAAATCTTCGGACTCCATGAAGTCTTTTCAGAAGGCCAAGAAGGTGATGGCTGCCCAAAATCTGTCACATAAGACGTCGAGGGAGGGGTCTTCCACACAGCTGCCTCCGAAGCAGCCGGCGATTGAGTCTCAGGGTCCGAGAAAAATTATCCCGACCCTGAGAGTTCATACAATTCCGTCTGACCTATCTCAGATGACCTCTAGCGCTGCTGATGAATCCATATTTTACGATATATTTTGGTTTGATTTGAGTGGATTTCATCACATAAACCCACATTTATTCGCCTAAATAGCATGCTTTAGTGAATTCTTTCCTAATTGTGCTTAATTGTGAAAAATATACTTTTCATGCTTAAATTGCCAATTTTAATTCACTTTTCTCCCATTCAATACCTTGATATATTTGTTTGAGTGATTTAAGGTTTTGAAGGCAAGTATGGGTTGAAGAAGTGAGGAAAAGAGCATGCAAAAGGGAAGAATTCAAGAAATGAAGGATTTGGGGACGCAGGTCAATTTTCAGCATGTATGCGGACGCACGCGTCTGTGCTTCCGAATAGGTCCCTGCACGTGAGCTCATTAATACAAATCGCTGGGCGTGAATTCTGGGCCTCCAAAACCCAATCCAACTCATTTTCTGAAGCTATTTAAGGCCAAAGTGAGAGGAATGAAGGGGGGGCAATTAGGTTTAGCTTTTACATGTTTTTCTCTTAGTTTCTAGAGAGAGAAGCACCCCCTCTAGAATTAGGTTAGGTTTAGTTTAATTTCCTTTAATTTCTATCTTTAATTCATGTTTTAATGTAGTTTCATTTATGTTTCTTTACTTTATTGTCTTACTTTTCTTAGTCCTTCTTCTTAATTTCTCTTTTATGTCACTTTTCATGTTATGAATACTCTTTGTCAATTTTAATTTCATTTAATGCAATTTATGTTTTATGTTCATTTATTGCATTCTTTAGTTGTTATTGCTATTTTCTTGCTTTAGTAGTTTTAGAATTTATTTTAATACATTTTAATATTATTTTATTCTCATGCACACCAAGTGTTTGATGAAATGCTTGGCTTAGTTTTTACTTAGTTTTTCTCCACTCTTGGCTTGAATTTAATGACTTTGGTGATCCTTGAGTCATTGATGTCCATTCTTGTCCAATATATTAGAGAAGTTAGTTGATTTGGTTTTCCTTGAGTCTATGTGACCCCTTAGTATTGACATAGGACTTAGGGATTGAAATTAACTATGCCTATTTGATTTATCTTCGATGTAAGGTTGACTAAGTAGGATTAACTCTTCATAATCATCATATGTTTGTAGTCAATAACTAGGATAGGTAGCCTTAGCCTTCAATTATTTGCCAAGAGGTTTCTTGCATTTTAAGTTTCTTTTACTTGCATTTAATTGCTTTGACTTTTATTGCGTTGACTTTTATTTGCTTTGATGCTTAATTTCTTGCGTTGACTTTTATTTGCTTATTTGCTCTGGATGTCCATTCCGCATTATGTAAAAATGGTTAATTGATTTGGTTTCCAATGATGCTAGTCTTTCACTAAGTAATTAGTGAGTTGACTAGGACTCATAGATTGAGATCAATTACACCTTTTGACTAATTCTCAAGGAGGATTGACTAGTTTGTATTGCTTCCACACAATTGCCATGTTTGTGGTCCACAACTAGGATAGGAAGCCTAGATTACCTAATTCTTGCCAAGAGTTGCCATTTACATTCCTTGCATTCTTGTTTCAATTCCTTGCTATTTACATTTCAATTTCTTGCTCTTGCTTTCATCCTAATCCCCTATGCTCTCTCTCTCATAGCCAATAACTATACATTTCATTGCAACTCCTAGGGAAGAACGACCCGGGAGCTAAATACTCTCGGTTAATATTTGTTTTGATTTGAATTTAACATTTGATTTGGGAATTAATTGTTGGTCTGGACTATACTTTCAACAGACAAATTCTATTTTTGTGAAAATCTAGATCAACGATAAATTCTCATTATCAAATTTGCCGCCGTTGCTGGGGAGTTGCAATGGTGTATGTTTTTGGCTATTGTAAATATGTTAATATGTAAATAGTTTGCTTTTTGGTTGTCTTTTGTTTTTGTCAATGGTTAGGATTGGGATCCCGGAGGACATTGGAGATTCAGGCATTGGTGAGAATTCAAGCACAAACCACCATAGCAAGGGCTCTCCCAATTGTCTAACTTAATGACATTAAATAAATGTGCATGGTAACATTGTTCCTACTCTTCTCTTTTTGTATATATTTTGGTTTTATTGCATGTTTGTTTGGTTGGTTAGCTTGAAATTAGTTTAATTTTGAGATTTGTAAGTTAATTTTTATTTGGATCATGAATTTATGGGTTTTTGCATGTTTTGGGGTTATGTTTTGATTGAACTAAGGCTTGGTACCTTAGCATTTTGAAGAAAAATTTTTGCAAAATAAGGCATCTGTGTGTACGCACGTACTTGTGCGTGAGCACATAACAACTATTTTCTGCTTCCTGTGCGTGCACACCGACCTGTGCGCATGCACACGCATGATTTTGCGCTCTGTTCGCAGCGCCAGCACGCCTTGTGTGCGTGCGCTCCCCTGCTTTCTGCGACTTGTGCGTGCGCACCCACTCGTGCGTACACACACATACCCTTATTCCGCTGTATGTGCGGCCGCACAGGCTTGTGCGTCCGCATGCCATCTTGCAACAACTCTGGTGGGAGCGTTGGCACAGCCTGTGCATGTGAACCCCTACTCTCTTATGCTTCTGTGCGCGCGCATGGACCTATGTGCACGCGCACACAAGATCCAACCCTTAAAAAAAAAGTCTTCTGTGCGTGCGCACAGGCTTGTGCGCAGGCACACTCCTTAACTCCTCGTCTGTTCGCAGCGCTCACACCATGCCGTGCTCTCGCACACCCTCCTTTATTCCACCTTGTGTGCGTGCGCACACGTACCTGTGCTTACGCACACCCCTATTTTCTCCCACTTTACTTCTTTTCTCCTCCTTTCTCTACTTCTTATTTTCTTCTCTCTTCCACCCTTCTCTTATCTTACTTTTGCCCTCTTTTCTACTTATTCTAGTTGCTTTCCATTGTATTTTATTTCCATTTTAATTATTATATTTGTTTTAGTTTAATTGTTGATGAATATGTGCACTGAACATTAAAGTCTTTAATCAATTGCCTAGATAAATTCTGAGTTTGATTCATATGTTGTAGCTACCATATGCATTAGACTATATCCTTTTGTGGCATCTTGAATTGTGCACTTTTACTTTAGTGATTTGAGTTGAGCTACTTAGTCATCAAGGTTCTTAAGTGAATATAATCACATGACAGGGTATTTGTTCCTTGTTAATGCTTTACATTTTTTTGAGTTGACTTGACCTGATTCTTATCAAGACTTGTCACTTTTTGTAACAAGCACCTTATGCATGTGATTATTTCATTATTTCTTAGAATGAATAAGTAGCCTCTTTTCATCATGAACTTTGTTATAGTTGATTGTGCCATTTTCTATTCACTTTGCACTTTCACTTGCACAATCTCACTATCCAATATGTTTTATACCCAATTTACTTTAGTTGTGGTTACCTAGGTTGTTTGTGCCTTAAGTTTTGCTTATCTATTATTTGTAACCTAGGACTACTTAATTGGGGAACATGCTACTTATCTTGCTTTTGTGGATATTGTTTTACTCGATCAATGTGTTGTATTCTAAATTGTGCGCGCATTTAGAATACATAAATGGCATTTTATCATACCACACATCTTACTTTTCCTCAATTGTTGTTTATTTGTATACAAAGCAACCAGAGCCCCCGGAGCCCACCCGTTGAAGGAGGAACCTCAAAACCCTTCATCCCTCGGATTGTGTGCGTGCACGGAGGACTGTGCATTATTTAAGTGTGGGGAGGATTGCCAACTTCAAGGGGGGTAAAATTCTTCTCTTACACACTTTGCAATATTCTTTTTGTTCTTTTTCTTCAATTTTTGCAATTTTTTTTGTCTTATTTTCACTTTGTTTGGCTTAGGTTATTTCTAAATTTTTCTTTAATGCTTATAGTATTATGATAGTAAATACTCGCACGGTGCATGTTAGATTGAATAAGTTTGGCAAAACAACAAAGAATTTTCAAGAAATCTCTTTTTGGGCATTCCATTGATTAGATTTGAAAAATATTTTTGAACTTGCTTGAAGTATTCTTTGTTATGGGACATAGAAAAGAGCTTGAACAAAATACCAAGTGAGATTTGAGCTTTGATTCTGTGGTTGCACATTATCAACCACAAAATTTTGTTCTTGTGTGTTATAATCCTTTTATGATTGTGACCTTTGATTTGCTTTAATCTATATGTCCTATATTTTTTGTTTTGAATGCATTTAGTATGATTGAGGCCATTTTTAATTAAACTCACAAACCTATATGGCCAACCCTTACACCTACCCTTGTAAACCACTCTTTGAGCCTTTAATTCCCATTTGTTCTCATTTTAAGCACATCATTTGCCCTAAGTGAAAAATTATTATGTTCTTGAATTGTATCTTTGATTAGCTTGGGTTTGAGTGTGTGTGTTAATCAAGTGTGGAGAAATTTGTGGGAAACATTGGTAGTTAGTGCTTTGGGTGTTCATTGAGAATATTTTGAAAAATGGGTAAACACTCATGCATTCATAACTCAAAACATATGCATCTCTCTTATATGATAAAGAAAGAAAGTTTGATGTACATACTTTGTATATATATATAGAAGAAAGAGAGAAAAAGAAAAAAAAAGAAAAGATAATAAGAATGAAAATAGGAGATGCATATGTGGTTGAATTAAAAAGAAGCATGCATGAGTGAATGTGAGAAAGGGATAAATGGGTAGCTAGGATTGTTTTGTTATGTATATAGGATGATATATAGGATTACGTGGGATGCTTGAGCTAATCAAAGATCCAATCTAATATCCAACTTAACCCTATTAATCCTACCCTTACCTAAGCCCCATTACAACCCTCAAAAGACCTCATGATATTTGCATTCATTCATCAAATATTAGTTGATTATTAGATGACTTGCAAATCTTTGAGAAACATGATTAAAGTAGGATTGAGTGATTAAACCCTACACACTGAGCGATTAAAGTATAAACACATCTGGTGAGGATTTTGATTGCTCAATTCTATCTTTCCATTGCCTATCTTATGTCTTCTTGCAAGTTGTTGAAATGAATTTTAGAAATTTCAAATCAATCTTTGGACATTGATCATATTGCTATATTTCCCTTGTATTGGCCATAAGCTCCTACTTTGGATTTATTGAGATTCTTTTGTTTGTTTTTCCCAAACTCAATAGGAATCATAGTGTAGATATATAGATAGCATTTAGTATAGTTACATGCACGTAGGTAGTTGCATTAATAATTACCCCTTCATTCATCTCCTTTGATTGCTTTAGCATGAGGACATGCTTGGTTTAAGTGTGGGGGAATTGATGAATCCATATTTTAAGATATAATTTGGTTTGATTTGAGTGGATTTCATCACAAAAATCCACATTTATTCGCCTAAATAGCATGCTTTTGTGAATTCTTTCCTAATTGTGCTTAATTGTGAAAAATATGCTTTTCATGCTTAAATTGCCAATTTTAATTCACTTTTCTCCCATTCGATGCCTTGATATATATTTTTTGAGTGATTTAAAGTTTTGAAGGCAAGTATGGGTTGAAGAAGTGAGGAAAAGAGCATGCAAAAGGGAAGAATTCAAGAAATGAAGGATTTGGAAAGCTGCCAACCCTGACCTCTCTATACTAAATTGGTCATAACTTGAGCTACAGAGGTCCAAATGAGACGGTTCCAGTGGCATTGGAAAGCTAACGTCCGGGGCTTCAAAATGATATGCAATTTGCCATAGTGGACATAAGTCTATCTGTATACGCATAGGTACTTGTGCGTCTGCACAGGTCAATTTTCAGCATGTGTGCGGACGCACGCGTCTGTGCGTCCGCACAGGTCCCTGCACGTGAGCTCATTAATGCAAATCACTGGGAGTGAATTTTGGGCCTCCAAAACACAATCTAACTCATTTTCTGAAGCTATTTAAGGCCAAAGTGAAGAGGAATGAAGGGGGGCAATTAGGTTTAGCTTTTACATGTTTTTCTCTTAGTTTCTAGAGAGAGAAGCCCCCCTCTAGAATTAGGTTATGTTTAGTTTAATTTCCTTTAATTTCTGTCTTTAATTCATGTTTTAATGTAGTTTCGTTTATGTTTCTTTACTTTATTGTCTTACTTCTCTTAGTTCTTCTTCTTTATTTCTCTTTTATGTCACTTTTTATGTTATGAATACTATTTGTCAATTTTAATTTCATTTAATGCAATTTATGTTTTATGTTCATTTATTGCTTTCTTTAGTTATTCTTGCTATTTTCTTAGTTTGGTAGTTTTAGAATTTATTTTTATGCATTTTAATATTATTTTATTCTCATGCACACCAAATGATTGATGAAATGCTTAGCTTAGTTTTTACTTAGTTTTTCTCCACTCTTGGCTTGAATTTGATGACTTTGGTGATCCTTGAGTCATTGATGTCCATTCTTGTCTGATATATTAGAGAAGTTAGTTAATTTAGTTTCCCTTGACTCTATGTGACCCCTTAGTGTTGACATAGGACTTAGGGATTGAAATTAACTATGCCTATTTGACTTATCTTCGATGTAAGGTTGACTAAATAGGATTAACTCTTCATAATCATCATATGTTTGTGGTCAATGACTAGGATAGGTAGCCTTAGCCTTCAATTACTTGCTAAGAGGTTTCCTGCATTTTAAGTTTCCTTTACTTGCATTTAATTGCTTTGACTTTTATTGCGTTGACTTTTATTTGCTTTGATGTTTAATTTCTTGCATGTTTAATTTTCACACTCTTGGTTGAGAAATTGGATGTTTGGGTGGAATTGAGTTGTGGATGTCCATTCCGTATTGTGTGAGAATGGTTAATTGATTTGGTTGCCATTGTTGCTAGACTTTCACTAAGTAATTAATGAGTTGACTAGGACTCATGGATTGAGATCAATTACACCTTTTGACTAATTCTCAAGGAGGATTGACTGGTTTGTATTGTTTCCACACAATTGCCATGTTTGTGGTCCACAACTAGGATAGGAAGCCTAGATTATCCAATTCTTGCCAAGAGTTGCCATTTACATTCCTTGCATTCTTGTTTTAATTACTTGATATTTACATTTCAATTTCTTGCTCTTGCTTTCATTCCCAATCCCCCATGCTCTCTCTCTCACAGCCAATAACTATACATTTCATTGCAACTCCTAGGGAAGAACGACCCGGGAGCTAAATACTATCGGTTAGTATTTGTTTTGATTTGAATTTAACATTTGATTTGGGAATTAATTATTGGTCTAGACTATACTTTCAACGGACAAATTCTATTTTTGTGAAAATCTTGATCAACGATAAATTCTCATTATCAAATTTGGCGCCGTTGCCGGGGAGTTGCAATGGTGTATGTTTTTGGCTATTGTAAATATGTTAATATGTAAATAGTTTGCTTTTTGGTTGTCTTTTGTTTCTGTCAATGGTTAGGATTGGGATCCCGGAGGACATTAGAGATTCAACCATTGGTGGGGAGGTCAAGTACAAACCACCATAGCAAGGGCTCTCCCAGTTGTCTAACTTAAAGAAATTAAATAAAAGTGCTTGGTAACATTGTTCCTACTCTTCTCTTTTTGTATATATTTTGGTTTATTGCATGTTTGTTTGGTTGGTTAGCTTGGAATTAGTTTAATTTTGAGATTTGTAAGTTAATTTTTCTTTGGATCATGAATTTATGGGTTCTTGAATGTTTTGGGGTTACGTTTTGATTGAACTAAGGCTTGGTATCTTAGAATTTTGAAAACATTTTTTTGCAAAATAAGGCATCTGTGTGTACGCACATACTTGTGCATGCGCACAGAACAGCTATTTTATGCTTCTTGTGCGTGTGCACTGACCTGTGCGCATGCATACGCATGATTTTGCCCTCTTTTCACAGCGCCAGCACACCTTGTGCGCGCGCGCTCCCCTACTTTCTGCGACCTATGTGTGCGCACCCACTCGTGCATACGCACACACACCCTTCTTCGTGCTGTATGTGCGGCCGCACAGGCTTGTGCGTCTGCACGCCATCTTGCAACCACTCTAGTGGGAGCGTTGGCACAGCCTGTGCATGTGAACCCCTACTCTCTTATGCTTCTGTGCGCGTGCACGAACCTGTGTGCGCGCGCACACATGATCCAACCCTTAAAAAAAAGTCTTCTGTTCGTGCGCACAGGCTTGTGCACACGCACACTCCTTAATTCCCCATCTGTTCTTAGCGCTCGCACCATGCCGTGCGCTCGCACACCCTCCCTTATTCAACCTTGTGTGGGTACGCATACGTACCTGTGCGTACCCACACCCCTATTTTCTCCCACTCTACTTCTTTTCTCCTCCTTTCTCTACTTCTTCTTTTCTTCTCTCTTTCACCCTTCTCTTCTCTTAATTTTGCCCTCTTTTATACTTATTCTAGTTGCTTTCCATTGCATTTTCTTTCCATTTTAATTATTATATTTGTTTTAGTTTAATTGTTCTTGATTAAATAAATTGCAAGTGTTGATTGATTTTGATTATGGGGTTGCTTCTTGCTTAAGTTTTGGTTTAATTATTGATGAATATGTGCACTGAGCATTAAAGTCTTTATTCAATTGCCTAGATAAATTGTGAGTTTGATTCATATGTTGTAACTACCATATGCATTAGACTATATCCTTTTGTTGCATCTTGAATTGTGCACTTTTACTTTAGTGATTTGAGTTGAGCTACTTAATCATCAAGGTTCTTAAGTGAATATAATCACATGACAAGGTATTTGTTCCTTGCTAATGCTTTGCATTTTTTTGAGTTGACTTGACCTGATTCTTATCAAGACTTGTCACTTTTTGTAACAAGCACCTTATGCATGTGATTATTTCATTATTTCTTAGAATGAATAAGTAGCCTCTTTTCATCATGGACTTGGTTATTGTTGATTGTGCCATTTTCTATTCACTTTGGGCTTTCACTTGCATAATCTCACTATCCAATATATTTTATACCCAATTCACTTTAGTTGTGGTTACCTAGGTTGTTTGTGCCTTAAGTTTTACTTATCTATTATTTGCAACCTAGGACTACTTAATTGGGGAACATGCTACTTATCTTGCTTTTCTGGTTATTGTTTTACTCAATCAATATGTTGTATTCTAAATTGTGCACGCATTTAGAATACATGCATTGTATTTTATCATACCACACATCTTACTTTTCCTCAATTGTTGTTTATTTGTATACAAAGCAACCAGAGCCCTCGGAGCCCACCCGTTGAAGGACGAGCCTCAAAACCTTTCATCCCTCGGATTGTGTGCATGCAGGAGGACCGTGCATTATTTAAGTGTGGGGGAGGATTGCCAACTTCAAGGGGGTAAAATTCTTCTCTTACACACTTTGCAATATTCTTTTTGTTCTTTTTCTTCAATTTTTGCAATTGTTTTTGTCTTATTTGCACTTTGTTTGGTTTAGGTTGTTTGTAAATATTTCTTTAATGCTTATAGTATTATGATAGTAAATACTCGCATGTTGCATGTTAGATTGAATAAGTTTGGCAAAACAACAAAGAATTTTCAAGAAATCTCTTTTTAGGCATTCCATTGATTAGATTTGAAAATTATTTTTGAACTTGCTTGAAGTATTCTTTGTTATGGGACATAGAAAAGAGCTTGAACAAAATACCAAGTGAGATTTGAGCTTTGATTCTATGGTTACATATTATCAACCACAAAATTTTGTTCTTGTGTGTTATAATCCTTTTATGATTGTGATCTTTGATTTGCTTTAATCTATATGTCCTATATTTGTTGTTTTGAATGCATTTAGTATGATTGAGGCCATTTTTAATTAAACTAACAAACCTTATGGCCAACCCTTACATCCACCCTTGTAAACCACTCTTTGAGCCTTTAATTCCCATTTGTTCTCATTTTAAGCACATCATTTGCCCTAAGTGAAAAATTATTATATTCTTGAATTGTATCTTTGATTAGCTTGGGTTTTGAGTGTGTGTTAATCAAGTGTGGAAAAATTTGTGGGAAACATTGGTAGTTAGTGCTTTGGGTTTTCATTGAAAATATTTCGAAAAATGGGTAAACACCATGCATTCATTACTCAAAACATATGCATCTCTTATATGATAAAGAAAGAAAGTTTGATGTACATATATATATATAGAAGAAAGAGAGAAAAAGAAAAAAAAAAGATAATAAGAATGAAAATAGGAGATGCATATGTGGTTGAATTAAAAAGAAGCATGCATGAGTGAATGTGAGAAAGGGATAAATGGGTAGCTAGGATTATTTTGTTATGTATATAGGATGATATATAGGATTAGGAGGGATGCTTGAGTTAATCAAAGATCCAATCTAATATCCCACTTAACCATATTAGTCCTACCCTTACCTATGCCCCATTACAACCATCAAAAGACCTCATGATATTTGCATTCATTCATCAAATATTAGTTGATTGTTAGATGACTTGCAAATCTTTGAGAAAGATGATTAAAGGAGGATTGAGTGATTAAACCCTACACACTGAGCGATTAGAGTGTAAACACATCTAGTGAGGGTTTCGATTCCTCAATTCTATGTTTCCATTGCCTATCTTATGTCTTGTTGCAAGTTGTTGAAATGAATTTTAGAAATTTCAAATCAATCTTTGGACATTGATCATATTGCTATATTTCCCTTGTCTTGGCCCTAAGCTCCTACTTTGGATTGATTGAGACTCTTTTGTTTGTTTTTGCCAAACTCAATAGGAATCATAGTGTAGATATATATATAGCATTTAGTATAGTTACATGCACATAGGTAGTTGCATTAATAATTACCCCTTCATTCATCTCCTTTGGTTACTTTAACATGAGGACATGCTTGGTTTAAGTGTGGGGGAATTGATGAATCTATATTTTATGATATATTTTGGTTTGATTTGAGTGGATTTCATCACATAAACTCACATTTATTCGCCTAAATAGCATGCTTTTGTGAATTCTTTCCTAATTGTGCTTAATTGTGAAAAATATGCTTTTCATGCTTAAATTGCCAATTTTAATTCACTTTTCCCCCATTCGATACCATGATATATTTGTTTGAGTGATTTAAGGTTATGAAGGCAAGTATGGGTTGAAGAAGTGAGGAAAAGAGCATGCAAAAGGGAAGAATTCAAGAAATGAAGGATTTTGAAAGCTGCCAGCCCTGACCTCTCTGTACTAAATTGGTCATAACTTGAGCTACAGAGGTCCAAATGAGGCAGTTCCAGGGGCATTGGAAAGCTAACGTCCGGAGCTTCAAAATAATATGCAATATGCTATAGTGGACATAAGTCTACCTGTGCGTACGCATAGGTACTTGTGGGTCCGCACAGGTCAATTTTCAGCATGTGTGCGGACGCACGCATCTGTGCGTCCGCACAGGTCCCTGCACGTGAGCTCATTAATGCAAATCGCTGGGGGCAATTTCTGGGCCTCCAAAACCCAATCCAACTTATTTTCTGAAGCTATTTAAGGCCAAAGTGAAGAGGAATAAGGGGGGAAATTAGGTTTAACTTTTACATGTTTTTCTCTTAGTTTCTAGAGAGAGAAGCCCCCCTCTCTCTAGAATTAGGTTATGTTTAGTTTAATTTCCTTTAATTTCTGTCTTTAATTCATGTTTTAATATAGTTTCATTTATGTTTCTTTACTTTATTGTCTTACTTCTCTTAGTTCTTCTTCTTAATTTCTCTTTTATATCACTTTTCATGTTATGAATACTATTTGTCAATTTTAATTTCATTTAATGTAATTTATGTTTTATGTTCATTTATTGCTTTCTTTAGTTGTTATTGCTATTTTCTTACTTTGGTAGTTTTAGAATTTATTTTAATGCATTTTAATATTATTTTATTCTCATACACACCAAGTGTTTGATGAAATGCTTGGCTTAGTTTTTACTTAGTTTTTCTCCACTATTGGCTTGAATTTGATGGCTTTGGTGATCCTTGAGTCATTGATGTCCATTCTTGTCTGATATATTAGAGAAGTTAGTTGATTTAGTTTTCCTTGACTTTATGTGACCCCTTAGTGTTGACATAGGACTTAGGGATTGAAATTAACTATGCCGATTTGACTTATCTTCGGTGTAAGGTTGACTAAATAGGATTAACTCTTCATAATCATCATATGTTTGTGGTCAATGACTAGGATAGGTAGCCTTAGCCTTCAATTACTTGCCAAGAGGTTTCTTGCATTTCAAGTTTCCTTTACTTGCATTTAATTACTTTGACTTTTATTGTGTTGACTTTTTTTGCTTTGATGTTTAATTTCTTGCATGTTTAATTTTCACACTCTTGGTTGAGAAATTGGATGTCTGGGTGGAATTGACTTGTGGATGTCCATTCTGCATTGTGTGAGAATGGTTAATTGATTTGGTTTCCATTGATGCTAGTCTTTCACTAAGTAATTAGTGAGTTGACTAGGACTCATCGATTGAGATCAATTACACCTTTTGACTAATTCACAAGGAGGATTGACTAGTTTGTATTGCTTCCACACAATTGCCATGTTTGTGGTCCACAACTAGGATAGGAAGCCTAGATTACCCAATTCTTGCCAAGAGTTGCCATTTAAATTCCTTGCTTTCTTGTTTCAATTCCTTGCTATTTACATTTCAATTTTTTGCTCTTGCTTTCATTCCCAATCCCCCATGCTCTCTCTCTCATAGCCAATAACTATACATTTCATTGCAACTCCAAGGGAAGAACGACCCGAGAGCTAAATACTCTCGGTTAATATTTGTTTTGATTTGAATTTAACATT
This sequence comes from Arachis ipaensis, assembly GCF_000816755.2. Classification (NCBI taxonomy): domain Eukaryota; kingdom Viridiplantae; phylum Streptophyta; class Magnoliopsida; order Fabales; family Fabaceae; genus Arachis; species Arachis ipaensis. Next base: position 93,246,652 of record NC_029789.2, read on the forward strand.
TGATTTGGGAATTAATTGTTGGTCTGGACTATACTTTCAACGGACAAATTCTATTTTTGTGAAAATCTAGATCAACGATAAATTCTCATTATCAGCTGCCTCCCCTTCTACTGCTGCTGGTCCCCCTCCCAAGAGACAAAAGATTGTTGGGACTTATGATTTGAATGATAAAGAATTTGATGGTATGGCCTTTGCCACAGAGTTGATAGCTCCTTATGGAAAGGTTCCTCTAGACGATGTATCAATCCTCCACCACCTTGATTTTATATCTAGTAACAGTATTCAGATGGCTAATCTTGGTGTGGCCTTATCCCGGGTTATGCAGGAGTCCCCTGTCCATGCTGCCAAGGCCTTTTTGGAGGATGCCAAGGCTGAATATGACAGGATGGAGGGCCTAAAGGATGAATTGGATGCTAAGGTGGCCAAGTTGGGGATTGATGTAGAAAAGGAGAAGGATCGAGCTACTGTGACAGAGGCAGTTGCTAATCTGGCCGAGGAGGCTGCTAAGAAGTATAAGGAGAGCTATACTCGAACCTATGGTGAGCTATTAGAGGCTAAGGAGAGGCTTCAGTCTGCCCAAGATGATTATGCTAAATTTCAGGGCCATATGGTTAGTAGTGTGACCAAGATGTATGAAAATCTAATGGCCCAAGTCAGGGTTCTTGCTCCCGAGCTCGACCTCTCCTTATTCAGTATGGACAATGTGGTAGAGGATGGCAAGATTGTGCCTGCCCCAGATGATGAAGATCAAGGTCCTCCTCTTGTGCCACCACCTAAGGCTTCCTCAGCTCCTACTACTGCAGCTCCTTCTGCCGAGGTGGCCCCTCCTGGGCCTGAGCCTGATGTGGAAATTTTGAATGGGCCAAATGGAGTTATTAGTGCTACTCCGATCTCAACCATCCCACCTCCTTCTCAAGATGCAATTACTGGGGCTAACTTGGATCCTCTATGATGTTTTTGATTTTGTGCCCGACCTGTGGACTTTAAACTTTGTTGGTTTTTGTAAGTTTTATGGAGGATTTCTTGACACTTTGTTGCTTCTTGGCAACTTTTAAAAACAAACACTTTAAACTTTTGGGCTTCCATTTATGCAGCCTTTAAGTCTTTAATGTTTTAATTTGATGTGTTGACTTTGCTTGTGTCGATATGCTTGTATTTGGAGGTTGTTTTTCAAACTTTGTTTGGAGGAGGTTGCTCTTCAACCTTTATATAAGTGCTTTGGGTTTCCTTGGGTTAGCACCCCTTGAGGTGGGGTTTGCCCTGGTTTCCCTTGCGGTGGCTACCTCCTTTCTTTAGTTAGCTATATTGTTTTTGCAACTTGTCGTCTGGGCTTTTTAGTCGTATTCCAACAACTTTTTAGGTAGTGTCCCGATGGGGAAACTTTCCTTTATAATTTGTTTGGATGACTTTTTAGCTCCATTTCGAGGTCGTGCTCTTGCTTTAGGTAAAATCCTTTTCAGGGCTTGTACCTTTTTAGCTGAGCACTTTGGTCCTTGGTTTATTAACCTTCCTTTGGCCTTTGCAAGATATTTTTATCCCTTTTTAGTGATCTTTTCATTTGTCCGACTTCTCTGTCGGGCCTTATTAAGTTATTTTTAGTAATCCTATTTAGTAAGACCTCGTCAGGTCACTTTTTCTGGATTACTTTTTATAACTTCTTGCATTATCTTGCTTTTATCGCTTCACCTTTCCGACCTCTTTTAACCGGGTGATGAATTTCGCGTTTTATGAGCTTAGATTAATGCATCTTGGTAGGAAACGTTTTAGGGAATTTATAACTTTCATTCAAATAATAATGAGATAAAAACATAAAAAAAAGTGTGTACATGGGAGTGCTTACCCTTCTAGGTCGGGCAGTCTTTTAGATCTCGGCCTGGCGCCTCATTAAAAAACCTTTTCAGGAAAAAGAGTGCGCTTTGACCTAAGACCTTTACTATTTTCTAGCTATAGTACCTTCTTAGGCTACAGGCATGCCATGACCTTGGTAGCTCTCTCCCTTCGAGGTTGGACACCTTATAGTAGCCTTTTCCTAGTACTTCTGTAACTAGGTATGGCCCTTTCCAATTAGCTGCTAGCTTCCCTTCTCCTGATCGAACTACTCCGATATCATTTCGGATTAAGATGATATCATTGGTGGTGAAGCAACACTGGATTACCTTCCGACTATACCTCAGAGCCATTTGGCGCTTTAGGGCTTCCTCTCTGATCCGAACTCTTTCTCGGACTTCTGAAAGTAGGTCGAACTCTTCCCTTTGAGCTTGGGAGTTTGTGTCTTCATTGTAGAGGATCACTCTAGGGGATCCTTCTTCTATTTCCACTGGAATCATTGCCTCCATTCTGTAAGCAAGTTAGAATGGTGATTCTCCGGTAGTTGAGTGTGGTGTTGTCCGGTATGCCCATAGAACTTGCGGGAGCTCTTCGGCCCAAGCTCCCTTGGTGTCCTGTAGTCTCCATTTTAACCCGGCCTGTATGACTTTGTTAGCGGCTTTCGCCTGTCCATTGGCTTGTGGATGCTCTACAGAGGTGAACTGGTGCTTGATTTTCAAATCAGCTACCAAGTTTCTGAAGCCTGTGTCATTGAACTGAGTGCCATTGTCTGTGGTAATAGAGTGTAGGACCCCAAACCTTGTGAAAATGTTTCTGTACAAGAACTTTTGACTTTTTTGGGCCGTGGCAGTGGCTAAAAGTTCAGCCTCGATCCACTTTGTGAAATAGTCTAATCCTACAATGAGGAACTTGACTTGCCTTGATCCCTGAGGAAAAGGTCCGAGGAGGTCGAGCCCCCACTTTGCGAAAAGCCAAGGTGAAGTGATACAAATGGGTTCTTCGGGTGGTGCGATGTGAAAGTTGGCATGCTTCTGATAGGGGGCATGTTTTGACGAACTCTGTTGCTTCCTTTTGTAGGGTCGGCCAGTAAAAACTAACTCGGAGTACCTTTTTGGAAAGAGCTCGTGCCCTGAGGTGGTTGCCGCACATGCCACTGTGAACTTCCTCAAGAACTTCCCTCGTAGTGGAGGTCGGGACGCATTTTAGGAGGGATGTAGAAATTCCACTCCTATATAGGACTTCGTGCACTATGGTGTAGTACTGCGGTTCTCATACTAGCCTTTTTGCCTCCTTTTTGTCTGCAGGAAGAGTTTTAGACTTGAGATAGTTGACTATGGGAGTCATCCATCCTTGGTCCTGGTCTGATATGCTTAAGACCTTTTTTTCTTCCGAGGTTGACGGATTTTGTAGTGTTTCTTGGAAGAGGCTTCTATTGTTGCCCCCAGGTTTGGTGCTGGCTAGTTTCGAAAGTGCATCAGCTCGGGCATTTTGTTCCCGAGGTATATGTTGGATCTCATATCCCATGAAGTTTCCAAGCTGTTCTCTGGTTTTGTCTAGGTATTTCTTCATGGTGGGATCCTTAGCCTGGTAGCTCCCTTCTATTTGCGAGGTGACAAATTGTGATTCGTTGAAAATGGTAAGCTTTTGAGCGCCGACCTCCCTAGCCAGCTTCAAACCTACCAATAAGGCTTCGTACTCGGCTTGGTTATTTGAGGCGGGAAACTCAAACTTTAGGGAGAGCTCAAGTTGAGTTCCTTTATTGCTTTCTAAGATTACTCCGGCTCCACTTCTGGCTTTGTTTGATGAACCGTCAACGTAGAGGTTCCAGCCGGTGGGGGTGTCTGGGGTGTCGGTGTATTCTGCAACAAAGTCGGCCAAATATTGGGACTTGATGGCTGTCCAAGCTTCATACATTAAATCGAACTCGGACAACTTGACTGCCCATTGAAGAATTCTTCCAGCTAAGTCTATTTTTTGTAGAATATTTTTTATAGGTTGATTTGTCCGTACTCTGATAGTGTTTGCTTGAAAATATGGCCGGAGTCATCGAGAAGTAAGTATAAGGGCGTAGGCAAACTTTTCTATCTTTTGATAGTTTAGTTCAGCCCCTTGTAGAGCCTTACTGATGATGTAGATGGGCTATTGCCCATTTTCGTCTTCTCTGACTAGTGCTGAAGCTATTGTCCTACTTCCTACGGCAAGGTATAGGATTAGCTCTTCACCTTCCTGGGTCAGTTAGGATGGGTGGTTGCCCCAGGAATGTCTTGAAGTCTTGGAAGGCTTTTTCACATTTTGGGGTCCATTCGAACCTCTTTTTTTTCCTTAGTATTGCATAGAAAGGGAGAGATCTTAATGCCGATCCAACTAGGATTCTAGACAAAGCTACCAGTCTTCCTTTGAGCTGCTGGACCTCCTTACCACAGGTCGGGCTTTTCATGCTAAGTATGGCCTGGCATTTATTCGGGTTTGCTTCAATCCCCCTTTGAGTGAGCATAAAGCCTAAGAATTTGCCAGCTTCTACTGCGAAGGTGCACTTTGTGGGGTTAAGTCTCATACCATGCTTTCTTATGGTGTTAAACACTTCAGTGAGGTCGGATAACAACGTTTCCTCTCTTTGTATCTTTAACAGCATGTCGTCTACATAAACCTCCATCAGCTTTCTGATGTGATTGGCAAACACTTTGTTCATCAATCTTTGATATGTAGCGCATGCGTTCTTGAGGCCGAAGAGCATGGCTACGTAGCAGTAGTTTGCTCTTGGGGTTAGGAATGAGATTTTCTCCTGGTCAGGTTGATACATCGGGATTTGATTGTATCCCGAGTAAGCGTCCATGAACGAGAGGTAGTTATATCCCGATGAAGCGTCGACTAGTGTGTCGATGTTCGGGAATGGATAGGGATCCTTTGGGCAGGCTTTGTTGAGGTCGGTGTAATCAGTGCACATCCACCACTTCCCATTTGAGTTCTTAACCAATACTACATTGGCTAGCCATAATGGGTACTTTACCTCCCTTATGAACCCTGCTTCTAACAAGGCCTGTACCTGTTTCTCTACAACTTGCAATCTCTCTGCGCCGAGCTTTCTTCACTTCTGTTGTACTGGCCGAGATCCAGGGTATACTGCTAGTTTATGGAACATTAGTCCGGGATCGATGCCAGGCATATCCGCGACCTTCCATGCAAAGAGGTCGGAATTATCCTTTAGGAGTTTTCTTAACAGCTCCTTGAGGTCTCCTTTTAGATTCACCCATGTATTTGTTGTTTTGTCTTGAGTTTTACCGATTTGAACATCTTCGGTCTCACCTTCTGGTTGAGGGCAGAGTTCTTCCCGAGCCTGGATTCCCCCAAGTTCTATAGTATTGGTTTCTGTTCATACCATGGGTCGAGCTATGTGAGCCGGGATGGATGAAGACAAAAACGACCGACCTCTTATAAAGGTTGGTCGACACCGACCTCTACCCAAAGAGCTCGGCCAAGTTACTATAAGGGCCCAAGTAGGGCCAAAACAAAAGATCACAGCCCACCTAAAGGCGGTTGGCCTAAAGATAATGGGACCCATTCACAAAAGATAAGATAAGATAACAAACTTATCTCAAGGGAGGTCATCCCAGACTACTATAAATACACTGGAGCACCCAGGTATAACTCATACTCTGATTCTACACAAAAAACCTACCTAAAGCACGTGCTAACTTAAGTATCAGAGTCTCTTGCAGGTACCACCACCCTCCGGTGATCAAAGATCAGCAGCACCACCAGATCCAATAAGTCGGACACGATAGCTCCGGCTACCACAACAGATCTCCTTCGAGATCGGCCTTCAATTTCAGGTAACCCTTAGAACAGTTTCCTTTCCTCTGGGGTCACCTTTAAGGTTCAGACTTTTGTTATAACTGCGTCGCACGAGTTTTTGGACTTCTTTTACGTTAGCGATCCCTTCTAGAGTTAGGAACTTCATGCATAGGTGCGGAGTGGAGACCACTGCGGCGAGCTGGTTCAGTGTTGTCCGACCTATTAGGGCATTGTAGGTTGAACTCACGTCGACTACAGTGTAGTCTATGCTTAACGTCCTAGACCGAGTTCCTTTTCTGAAGGTTGTGTGTGGGATGTACCCTAGTGGCTGAATTGGGGCGTCTCCTGGTCCGAACAAGCTATTTGGATATAGTCTGAGTTCTTTTTCTTGTAGGCCGACCTTGTCGAAGGCGGATTTTGGAACAGTATATCCGTAGAGCTTCCTTGGTCGACCAATGTTCGGTGAAGGTTAGCATTGGCTAGTGTGATGGTAATGAACACGGGGTCATCATGCCCTGGGATGATGCCCGCGGCGTCTTCTTGAGTGAAGGTAATAGTGGGGAGGTCGGCCGACCTGTCCCCTCTTCCGACATGGTGCATCTCTTTAAGGTATCTTTTGCGGGAGGACTTAGAGATCCCTCCTCCATCGAATCCTCCATCTATCATGTGAATATGTCTTTCAGGGGTGTGAGGGGGACGTTCAGCCCATCCTCCTTCGTCGTCCCTTCTTCGTTTTTTTGGTTCGTCTGTTCTGTTGGCCAGGAACCTGTCTAGTCTTCCTTCTCGGGCTAGTTTTTCTATGACGTACTTCAGGTCATAGCATTCGTTGGTAGGGTGCCCATAGACTCGGTGGTATTCCCAATACTCTGTCTGACTTCCTTCCCTTTTGTGTTTAATCGGACGAGGGGGCGGAATCTTCTCAGTGTTGCATATCTCTCTATAGATATCCACAAGGGACACCCGGAGGGGTGTGTAGTTGTGGTACTTTCTAGGTTTTTCAGTAGGTTGGTCTTCTTTTTTCCAGGATTATTTATCCTTGTCTCGAGGTGGGTAGGAGAATCCGAATTTTGAGGCTTCTCCTAATCGAGAGTTTTCCTCCATATTAATGTACTTTTCTGTCCGCTCTTGTACCTCGTTCAGAGATGTTGGGTGCTTTTTGGATATGGAGTGGCTAAAGGGTCCTTCTCGCTGACCATTGATAAGTCCCATAATTACTGCTTCTGTAGGGAGATTCTGTATGTCGAGGCATGCTTTATTGAATCTTTCTATATAACTGCGGAGGCTCTCCCGATCTCCTTGTTTAATCCCTAGAAGGCTCGGAACATGCTTGGTTTTCTCTTTCTGAATGGAGAACCTAGCTAGGAACTTCTTGGCGAGGGCATCGAAGCTTGCAATTGACCTTGGTGGCAAGCTATCGAACCACTTTATGGCTGTTTTGGTCAAGGTGGTCGGGAAAGCTTTGCAACGGGTTGCATCCGAGACACCTGTGAGGTACATCCGGCTCCTGAAGTTACTGAGATGATGACTTGGGTCAGACGTACCATCGTAGGGAGTCATGTCAAGGGCTTTGAAATCTTTTGGGACTTTAGCTTTCATGATTTCCTTTGTAAATGGGTCTTGGTCCTTTTAGGTACTATCTTCGCGATGGGACCGAGTAGTTTTAGTTTTGAGATTGGCTTCGATTTTGAGGGGCTTGTCTTCCAGCTCTCGACGTGTTCTTGTTTCTCTCCAAAGATCTCGCTCGGCCTCTCGCTACCGCTCAGCTTCTTATTCGAGCTGTCTGAGGCAATCCTGCTGTTCACGGATGGCATCTAAGATTTTCGTGTTTGGGGTTTGCTTGTCTCACTTGGATTGAGGTGGGTCCTTTGATGTAGCATCCGTATTTTTAAGCGTCGTTCTTTCTTCCAAACCAGAGTTATGATCGTTGTCAAGGTTATCTTCCATGATGGTGGGGTGACTTCCAGGTCCCCGGTAACGGTGCCAATGTTGGTGGGGTTTATCTGAGACTGAAGGTCGATCTCGGATGAGATCTTCTGATAAGATCGAAGCAGTTGTGTTCGACTTGCCGGGCCTTAAGGTGCTGCTGATCCGTGGTCACCAGAGGGTGGTGGTACCTGCAAGAGACTCCGATGCTTAAGTTAGCATGGGCTTTAGGCAGGTTTTTAGTAGAATTGGAATGTATGTTATACCTGGGTACTCCAGTGTATCTATAGTAGTGGGGAGTGACCTCCCTTGAGATAATTTAGTTATCTTATCTTATATTTTTGTGGGTGAAGCCACTTTACCAGCCGCCTTTGGGTGAGCTGTGATCTTCTGCTTTAGGCCTGCTTAGGCCTTTATAGCGATTTGGCCGAGATCTTTTGGTGTCGACCAAATTTTACCAGAATTTGGTCGTTTTGACGTCATCCAACCTGGATAGTTCAACTCGGTTAGGGTATGAACATGTACGTCATTGAAAATTTTGGAAAATGGGTGAACATTCATGTGTAAATTGCTTTAACCATATGCATTTGTCATAGAAAAAGAAAAAAATGAAATAAAAAAATAAAATAAAATAACAAAAAGGGGAAAAAAGATTGCCCCAAAGAAAAGAAAAATGAATAAGTAATGTATATGTGATTTGAATGAGAACCACTGCATGAATGTGTGTAAAAAGAAAGTAACGGGTAGTTAGAATGCACCTTAGTGATTAGGTTGATATAGGTTGGGTGGGATACTTAAACTAATCAAAGATTCAATTTATTAGTCCACTTGACCATATTCATCCTACTTTAACCTTAACCGCATTACAACCCTAAGAAGTCCTCATGATATTTGCAGACATGCATCAAGTACTTGTTGATTGTTAGATGAAGAGCAAATCATAGAAAGCATGATTAGAGGAGACTTGAGTGATTAAACCCTAAACACTGAGCGATTAGAGTGTATACACATCCAATGAGGGATTCGATTGCTCAATTCTATGTCTCCACCTCCTGTTTTGTGTTTTCTTGCAAGTGGCTTCATTTTAAAATTCAAATCAATTCTTTGGATTTTTTAATCACATTGCACTATTTCTTTGTTTTAGCCCTAATTATCTATTTGATTTGATTGTAAATTGTTTGCTTGTTTTGCCAAATCAATAGGAAATTGTAGCATAGATAGAAGTAGGTAACATTTAGTGTAGTTGCATGCATGTAGGTAATTTCATTCAATAAGTTGCTTACCCTTGTATCCTTCTCCTTTGATTATGGTTAGCATGAGGACATGTTATTGTTTAAGTATACGAAAATTGATGAATCCATATTTGATGATAAAATTTAGCTTAAATTGAGTGAATTTCAACATATAAACTCACACTTACTCACTTAAATAGCATACTTTTGTGATTTCTCTCTAAATTGCACCTAAATGTGAAAACATGCTTTTTTATGCCTTAATTGATCAATTTATTTTCACTTTTTATTCCATCTGATGTCTTGAGCTATTTTGTTGAGTAATTTAAAGTCAAATAGGCAGGAATGACTTGGTAGAAGTGGAAGAAAAACATGCAAAATAGGAGAACACATGAAGAAACAAAGGAGAAGAGCACACCAATGTGTGCGTATGCACACCTTCCTATGCATACACGCAAGACAATATTCAGCCAGTGTGTGTACGCACAAGTCCTGACATGTGACTTCATTAAAAAGTCACGTGGCTCACAATTTTGGAGGCCTTTTGGCCCAATTTTGCAAGGTCTGAAGCTGAAATGGAAGGGCTAACATGGGGGCAACATACCATATCTCACATACACCATATTAGATAGTTTTTAGAGAGTTTTAGAATTAGTTTTCTTAGGATTTTCTCTTAACTCTCTTAGGGTTTAGTTAGGGAATATATTAGAAGTTTACGTTTTTCATTTTGTTCTTGGATTCTAGCCTACCTCCATTGTAAGTAATACTCAAATTTCCTTTTGATTATACTACTTTTATTACACTTTCTTATAGTCAAAATTACACTATATATATATATATCTCTTTTGAATCTTTGAGTTCTTGGTGATGAAATTGATGCTTATTGGTTATTATATGTTTGGTTGAGTTGCCATTGTTGATTTTGTTCATTGGTTGATTATAGTTTCAAATATTTTTGCAATTTTACTGTGTTTGGTCATTATGCCCACCAAGTGTTTATGAAAATGTCAATTTCGAATATGGAGTAGATTTTCACTCCTTGACTTGGGTAAATAGATACATAGGATACTATAGTCATAATGTCCGATATTTAGTGGTGATTTTGGGTTGTTATTTGCCCTTGTTTCTACTAACGCTAGCTTTTTACTAAGTTAATTAGTAAGTTAGCTAGTAGTTGTGGATTAAAGACAATTATGCTCACTTGACTTGCTCTCGATGCTAAGGGTTGACTAACTGAGATTAACTCATTGTAATTGGCATAGTTGTGGTTATGACAAGGAAAGGATTCCTTAATCCCCAACCCCAAGCCAAGGTTCCTCCTATGCATTGAACCACATTTTCACTAGTTTTGATCTTGTTCTCTTCTATCTAGCATTATTTGTTCTTTAATTCATTATTAGTTCATTATTTGTGCTATCATTGCTTAGATACTATTATTCACTTGCTTGCTATTTTTAGTTCCTATTAATTCATTGTTTGAGCTATTGATTCTTTAATTCCTTTAATTTCCGCTATATTCTTGGAAACCCTAATTTTACAACCAAACTTGTGCGCTCGTAACTGCTAGTTTCGTGGAAAGACGACCCGGGAAGTGAAACTCCCAGGTATTTGAATTGAATTGTGACAATCTTTACTCTAAATTTGATTTGGGTCAACTGTTAGTTTCGAACTATACTAGCAATGCTATTTTTATTGCTAAGAAATTCGAAACCGACGTTCGATCCGCATCACACCGCTTGGGTGTCTGTGGCAAAGCCAATCATAGCTAGAAGGATGGAAAGGCTTATGCTGAGCCCAGGACAGAGGAGACCACCAAGGAGAAGAGAGCCAGAGCAATCAACACTTCAAGAAGGAGGGAAGGAGCAAACCATAACCAAATCCTATAGCAACAACCACAACAAATGTATCAATTTGACATGAGCCAGATTCAAAGTGTTCTAGAAAGTATCTCTCAATAACACATGCAATTTCAGGAACAACAAGCTCAGCAGCAAAGGGAGTTCCAATAAATTATGCAAGAACAACAAGCTTACTATCAAAGAGAGCAGCAAGCACAACTACAACAAATGCTTGAGCTGCAATAGCAACATCATGGAGAGTTCCTGGAGCATAAAGAAAAGGCAGAGAAATACTTTACTAAGAATTTTGGGTATAGAGTTAATGTGCAACAAAAGTTAAACAATGTCTGTGAAGGATTGAGGACTTTGAACCCAAGTCTCAAGTCATATAAACAGATAGCAAGAGAAATTAAAGCAGACATCGCAAAGCTAAATAGAAAACTCTAGAGGAATTTGATAAGGGTGAAAACTTCACAAGGTGTCCAGTATATGCAAAAGGACAAAGAACCAACGCAAGATGATAGTGAAGAAGAGGAAGAGGATGATGATGAGGATGGCCCATGAATAAGTTATGGTGGTGAAGTTCTTTTCTTTATGTTATGCTTTATGAATTTCAATAAAGAACGTATGTATGAGGTAAGAACCGGAGTTTTTCACGTAAAATCGTTTTAATAAACTAATTTTTAGTGCTCGGAATAGATTCAAAATTTAGAAGTTTTAATTTTAAAATAAAAAGGTGAAATTTGATTTCAATAAATTTTTTTGAGTTGGAAAATGTATCTTTTTCGAAAAGTTTTTGTAAAGATGCGTACTGATGCCTAAGCTGGCAGTACCGGCTCTAGTCTGTCCAGTACTGCGTATTTTGGAAAATAAGATTTTGAAAGTTGATTTATTATTTTGAAAAGATAAAAATAATTTAGAATCGAACACCGGGCACTAATCTTAAAGGTTTTGGCAAAAAAATGGCCCAAACGGACCAAAAATGCTAACGGGTTGGACTGGGCCCAAACTGGGCCCAAGCCCAACAAATATATGTATCATTTAATGAACTTTTCAGCTCGTTTTACCCCAATTAAGAGACGGGAGGCACTGATGAGAAGAGAGAAGAGAGGAGAAGGGTTTTACTATTCACCTCCAACTTCTGAGAGCCATAACTTGAGCTACAGAACTCTGATTGATGAGCCATTTACGGCCACGCAAAGCTATTGACGAGATCTTTGTTTCCATCTAAGAAAACTTGGTAAGAAATCGCGTCTCGATCCCCAGTTTTCAGCCCTAGATTTCTGCATTTTTGGGTTATGGTTTTTGAGTAGGTTTTGTGGTTTTGGTTGTTTAGGTGACCTCTAGTAGCAGGTAATTGTTGGGAATTGGCAAAGTTATGGTTTCAGTTTCCTTTATATAATATGTAATATTTTTAGAAACTTAGGCTAGTTGACTTTAAGATAGCTTGAACGATGTGATTGTATGATTAATTGTATATAAAGGTATGCTTGATGATGGATTGGATGTAGGATGAATGAATTTGAATGTGACGATATATATATTGTTAGATGATGATTATTGATGAGTTGTGTTGATGGGTGTTGAGATTTGAAGATGGATATTGATGAGCGGATATTTTATACGCTTTTTGGGGGTGATTTCATGTAATTTTTAGTATGTTTTAGTTAGTTTTTAGTATATTTTTATTAGTTTTTAGGAAAAATTCATATTTTTGGACTTTACTAGGAGTTTGTGTGCTTTTCTGTGATTTCAGGTATTTTCTGGCTGAAATTAAGGGATCTGAGCAAAAATCTGATTCAGGCTGAAAAAAAAAGACTGCTGATGCTGTTGGATTCTGACCTGCTTACACTCGAAATGGATTTTCTGGAGCTACAGAAGTCCAACTGGCAGGCTCTCAATTGAGTTGGAAAGTAGACATCCAGGGCTTTCCAGCAATATATAATAGTCCATACTTTGCTCAAAGATAAACGATGTAAACTGGCATTTAACGCCAGTTCCATGTCCCATTCTGGCGTTAAACGCCAGAAACAGGTTACAAGTTGGAGTTAAACGCCCAAAACAGGTTACAACCTAGCGTTTAACTCTTGAAATAGCCTAGGCACGTGTAAAGCTCAAGTCTCAGCTCCAGCACACACCAAGTGGGCCCCAGAAGTGGATTTCTGCACGATCTGTCGTAGTTTACTCATTTTCTGTAAACCTAGGTTACTAGTTTAGTATTTAAACAACTTTTAGAGATTTATTTTGCAGCTCATGACATTTTTAGATCTGAGCTTTGTATCTTTGATGGTATGAGTCTCTAAACTCCATTGTTGGGGGTGAGGAGCTCTGCTGTGTCTCGATGAATTAATGCAACTATTTCTATTTTCTATTCAAACACGCTTGTTTCTATCTAAGATATTCATTCGCATTTCAATATAATGAATGTGATGATCCATGACACTCATCACCATTCTCAACCTATGAACGCGTGCCTGACAACCACGTTCGTTCTACCTTAGATTGAATGAGTATCTCTTGGGTTCCTGGCTCATGAGTCTGATCGTCTCTCCTGACAACAGAACTTTCAGATCCGTGAGACCAAAGTCTTCGTGGTATATGCTAGAATCCATTGGCAGCATTCTTGAGATCCAGAAAGTCTAAACCTTGTCTGTGGTATTCCGAGTAGGATCCGGCAAGGGATGACTGCAACGAGCTTCAAACTCGCGAATGCTGGGCATAGTGACAGACGCAAAAGGATCAATGGATCCTATTCCATCACAAGTGAGAACCGACAGATGATTAGCCATGTTCATGGACCTTTTTCACTGAGAGGACGCATGGTAGCGATTGACAACGGTGATCCACCAACATACAGCTTGCCATGGAAGGAGCCTTGCGTGCGTGAAGAAGATAACAGTAGGAAAGTAGAGATTCAGAAGACAAAGCATCTCCAAAACTCCAACATATTCTCCATTACTGCATAACAAGTATTTATGTCATGCTCTTTTATTCTTCGCAAATCAAACTGATAATCATAATTGATATCCTGACTAAGAGTTACAAGATAACCATAGCTTGCTTCAAGCCGACAATCTCCGTGGGATTCGACCTTTACTCACGTAAGGTATTACTTGGACGACCCAGTGCACTTGCTGGTTAGTGGTACGAGTTGTAAAAAGTGTGATTTACAATTTCGTGCACCAAGTTTTTGGCGCCGTTGCCGGGAATTGTTCGAGTTTAGACAACTGACGGTTTATTTTGTTGCTTAGATTAGGAAAAAATTATCTTTTTTGTTTAGAGTCACTAAAATTGCGTCTTCTATTATTGTTTTTGGTTGAAACTTTTTTTTCAGAATCCTTATTTTCTTTTTCAATTTTTTTTTGAAAATTTTTATAAACTAATAATTGAGTTTTTCTGTTTTAGTTTAATTTCATATTTTAAGTTTGGTGTCAATTGCATGATTTTATTTTTCTCTCATTTTTTTCGAATTATTAGTGCTCAGAATATAAAAATTTTTAAGTTTGATGTCGTTTTTGTTTCTGTTTTCTTAAAAATTTTTCAGAAGTTGTTCTTAGCGTTCATCGTGATATTCAAAGTTTTCCTGTTTGTTTCCTTTGCTTTGATAAAAAAAATTTAAGTTTGGTGTCATTTTTTACTGTTTTCCCCTTTCTTCATTAAATTCAAAAATATCTTTTCTCTTTATTTTAATTAATTTTCGAATTTTCATTTAAAAATTCAGATTTTTTATTTTAAAACTTTCTATTCTATCTTATCTTAGTTTTGAAATTTCAAAAATTCAAAATCTTTTTCAAAAATCATATCCAAAGTTTTTCAAATCTTCTTAATTAAGTAAGTATTTTCGTTTTCAAATTTATTTTTCTCTTAGTTTTCGAAATTTACATTTTAATTTCTAATTATTTTATTTTATCTTATTCTTTTTATTTATTCTTAATAATTCAGTTTGTTTCTACTTAAATAAAATAAAAACAAAAATATATTTTGTTTGTAATTCATATCAATTTCATTTTATCCATCATGGACCTAAATGGAAATGAACAGTCCAGAAGGACTCTGGGGTCATATGCTAACCCTATTACTGCTGCATATGGGAGTAGCATCTGTATACCTCCCATCAAAGCAAGCAGTTTTGAGCTAAATCCTCAGCTCATTGTCATGGTGTAGCAAAATTGCCAGTATTCCGGTCTTCTACAAGAAGAACCTTCTGAGTTTCTGGCGCAGTTCTTGCAAATTGCTGACACAGTGCATGACAAGGAAGTAGATCAAGATGTATACAGGCTGTTACTGTTTCTGTTTGCTGTAAAAGATCAAGCTAAGAAGTGATTAAATAACCAACCCACAGCAAGTATAAGAACATGGACACAGTTATCAGACAAATTCCTGAATCAATATTTCCCTCCAAAAAGAATGACACAGCTAAGGCTGGACATCCAAGGCTTTAAACAAGAGGATGATGAATCCCTCTATAATGCGTGGGAGATGTACAGAGGGATGCTAAGGAAATGCCCTTCTGAAATGTTTTTAGAGTAGGTGCAATTAGACATCTTCTACTATGGGCTTACAGAAAAAGCTCAGGTATCTCTAGACCACTCAGCTGGTGGATCTATACACATGAGAAAAACTATTGAAGAGGCTCAAGAGCTTATTGATATAGTTGCTAGAAATCAACATCTGTACATAAGTAGTAGTCCTCCAGAACAAGTTGCTGAACTCAATCAACAATTGTGTTTTCTAACAAAACAGCTAGCAGAATTCAAGGAGATGCTACAAGACACTAAAAATACTAATAAAAATATGGAAGCACAATTGAGTCAGACAAAATAGCAGTTATCAAAGCAGATAACAGAAGAGTGCCAGGCAGTTCAATTAAGAAGTGGGAAAACATTAAATACCTCACTTCAGAGCAGTAGAAAGCCAAGAAAAGAACAACTGACACAGAATGAGCAAAATATTATCCAAAATCCCTCTGAGGACAGTAAGAGCCCAGAGAGGAATAACTCTGGCATTCAAACGCCAGAAAAGGATGCAAAGCTGGCGTTAAACGCCCAACTCACGCGCAATTCTGGCGTTCAAACGCCAGAAACAGGCAAGGAGCTGGCATCAAACGCCCAATGGAAGCTTAGTTCTAGCATTCAAATGCCAGAAACAGGTAAGAAGTTGGCATCCAATGCCAATACAGCTTCCAACCCTGAAAATAAAAAACCAGTGAGGGATCAGACACACACAAGTGCTGATAGCAACCCCTCTAAAAAGGCTTCTCCAACCACCTCTGTAGGAAATAAACCTGCAGCAACTAAGGTTGAGGAATACAAATCCAAGATGCCTTATCCTCAAAAACTCCACCAAGAGGAGAAGGATAAGCAATTCACCTGCTTCACAGACTATCTCAGGACTCTTGAAATAAAGATTCCGTTTGCAGAGGCACTTGAGCAAATACCCTCTTATGCCAAGTTCATGAAAGAGATCTTGAGTCATAAGAAGGATTGGAGAGAAACTGAAAGAGTTCTCCTCACTGAAGAATGCAGTGCAGTCATTTTGAAAAGCTTCCCAGAAAAGCTTCAAGATCACGGGAGCTTTATGATACCATGCATATTAGAGGGTAATTGCACCAAGACAGCTTTATGTGATCTTGGGGCAAGTATCAACCTAATACCTACATCCACTATTAGAAAGTTTGGTTTAACTGAAGAAGTCAAACCAACCTGGATATGTCTCCAACTTGCTGATAGCTCCATTAAATACCCATCAGGTGTGATTGAAGACATGATTGTCAGGGTTGGGCCATTCGCCTTTCCCACTGACTTTGTAGTGCTAGAAATGGAGGAGCACAAGAGTGCTACTCTCATTCTAGGAAGACCTTTCCTAGCAACTGGACGAACTCTCATTGATGTCCAAAAGGGGAAAGTAACCCTGAGAGTCAATGAGGATGAGTTTAAGTTAAATGCTGTCAAAGCCATGCAGCATCCAAACACACCAAAAGACTACATGAAAGTTGATCTTATTGACTCTTTGGTAGAGGAGATCAACATGGCTGAGAGTCTCGAATTAGAGCTAGAAAACATCTTTAAAGATGTCCATCCTAATCTGGAGGATTCAGAGGAAATAAAAGAGCCTCTGAAAATTCCTCAGGAAGAGGAAAAACCTCCTAAACTCGAGCTCAAACCACTATCACCATCCCTGAAATATGCATTTCTGGGAGAAGGTGACACTTTTCCGGTGATTATAAGCTCTACTTTAAATCCACAGGAAGAGGAAGCACTACTTCAAGTGCTAAGGACACACAAGACAGCTCTTGGGTGGTCCATAAGTGATCTTAAGGGCATCAGCCCAGCAAGATGCATGCACAAGATCCTATTGGAGGACAATGCTAAGTCAGTGGTTCAACCACAAAGGCGGCTAAATCCAGCCATGAAGGAAGTAGTGCAGAAAGAGGTCACCAAGTTACTGGATGCTGGGATTATTTATCCTATTTCTGATAGCCCCTGGGTGAACCCTGTCCAAGTTGTTCCCAAGAAGGGAGGCATGACAGTGGTTCATAATGAAAAAAATGAACTGGTTCCTACAAGAACAGTTACAGGGTGGCGTATGTGTATTGACTACAGAAGGATCAATAGACCAGATGCTAGAGAGACTAGCAGGTCATGAATATTACTGCTTTTTGGATAGCTATTCAGGCTACAACCAAATTACAGTAGATCCTCAGGACAAAAAAAAATAGCATTCACATGTCCTTCTGGAGTGTTTGCCTACAGAAGGATGCCTTTTAGTCTGTGCAATGCACCTGCAACCTTTCAGAGGTGCATGCTCTCTATCTTCTCTAATATGGTAGAGAAATTCTTGGAAGTCTTCATGGAGGAATTTTCAGTATTTGGAGACTCATTCAGCTCCTGCCTTGACCATTTAGCACTTGTTCTAAAAAGATGCCAAGAGACCAACCTGGTTTTAAACTGGGAAAAATGTCACTTTATGGTGACTGAAAGAATTGTCCTTAGGCATAAAATTTCAAACAAGGGAATAGAAGTGGATCAAGCTAAAGTGGAAGTAATTGAAAAACTACCACCACTTGCCAATGTTAAGGAAATTAGAAGCTTTCTGGGGCATCCAGGATTCTATAGGAGGTTTATAAAGGATTTTTCAAAAATTGCAAAACTTTTGAGCAACTTGCTAGCTGTTGACACGCCATTTGTGTTTGACACAGAGTGTCTGCAGGCGTTTGAAACTCTGAAAGCTAAGCTGGTCACAACACCAGTTATCTCTGCACCAGACTGGACATTACCATTCGAACTAATGTGTGATGCCAGTGACCATGCCATTGGTGCAGTATTGGGACAGAGGCATAACAAGCTTCTGCATGTCATTTATTATGCTAGCCGTGTTTTAAATGATGCCCAGAAAAATTACACAACCATAGAAAAAGAATTCCTTGCAGTGGTTTATGCCATTGACAAGTTTAAATCATACTTAGTAGGATCAAAAGTGATTGTGTACACTGACCATGCTGTTCTTAAATATCTACTTACAAATCAGGATTCAAAACCCAGACTCATAAGATGGGTGTTACTTCTGCAAGAGTTTGATATAGAAATAAGAGACAAAAAAGGGACAGAAAACCAAGTGGCTAATCATCTGTCCCAGATAGAACCAGTAGAAGGGGTGTCCTTTCCCTCTATTGAGATCTCTGAAATCTTTTCGGATGAGCAATTATTTGCCATTCAGGAAACACCATGGTTTGCAGACATTGCAAACTATAAAGTTGCAAGATTCATACCCAAGGAGTACAGCAGGCAACAAAAGAAAAAATTAATTACTGATGTAAAGTACTACTTGTGGGATGAACCCTATCTCTTTAAGAGATGTGCAGACGGAATAATCTGTAGGTGTGTTCCTAGAGAAGAAGCACAGAAGATCTTATGGCATTACCATGGGTCACAATATGGAGGCCATTTCGAAGGTGAGCGAATAGCCACCAAGGTCCTCCAATGTGGCTTCTACTGGCCTACCTTCTATAGAGATTCCCAAGAGTTTGTACGTAACTGTGACAGTTGCCAGAGTGCTGGTAATCTGCCTCATGGTTACGCCATGCCTCAACAAGGAATCTTGGAGATTGAGTTGTTTGATGTATGGGGTATTGACTTCATGGGGCCTTTCCCACCATCATACTCAAACACATATATTCTGGTGGCAGTAGACTATGTATCTAAATGGGTAGAGGCAATTGCAACACCTACTAATGATACTAAGACAGTGCTGAAGTTCCTCCAGAAACATATCTTCAGCAGGTTTGGTGTCCCTAGAGCACTAATCAGTGATGGGGGCACTCACTTCTGCAATAAATAGCTCTACTCTGCTATGGTCCGATATGGAATTAGCCACAAAGTAGCAACTCTATATCATCCACAGATAAATGGGCAGGCTGAAGTCTTTAATAGAGAACTAAAAAGAATCCTGGAATGGACTGTAATTACCCGTAGAAGGGATTGGGCAAGAAGCTTGGATGAGGCTTTGTGGGCATACAAAACAGCATTCAAGACTCTTATAGGGACCTCTCCATACCAGCTTGTGTATGGTAAGGCCTGTCATTTGCCCGTGGAATTAGAACATAAGGCCTACTGGGCAACCAGATTCCTAAACCTTGATGCCAAGTTAGCTGGAGAGAAAAGATTGCTCCAGCTGAATAAGCTAGAGGAATCACGACTCAATGCTTTCGAAAATGCTAAGATTTACAAAGAGAAAGCAAAAATGTGGCATGATAAGAAACTGTCACCCAGAGTCTTTGAACCAGGACAAAAGGTTCTGCTGTTCAACTCTAGACTCAAATTATTCCCCGGGAAATTGAAATTCCAGTGGAAGGGACCATATGTGGTTACAAGTGTGTCACCATATGGATATGTGGAGCTTCAAGACATTGATTCTAATAAGAAATTCATTGTTAATGGACAAAGAATCAAGCATTATCTTGAAGGCAATGTTGAGCAAGAATGCTCAAAGATGATGCTAGATTAAAAGCTCAGCAAGGTCCAGCTAAAGACAATAAAGAAGCGCTTGCTGGGAGGCAACCCAGCCATTTGTAAAGCTTATTTGTTATTCAAATAATAATTATACAAGTTTAATATAAATAATCTTCAAGGTAAAGTATCAATTACATAAGTTCACAGAGTTACAGAAGGATTCAGAGTACAAAACAGGGAAAAGGAGCTCACTAGCAATAAAACGCCAGTAAGAGGTACAATTGGGCGTTAAACACCCAAAAGAAGCTTCTACTGGGCGTTTAACGCCAGTAATGAGACCTTTCTAGGCGTTAAACGCCAGAATGGGTAACATTTTTGACGTTTAACGCCAAACTTGCAGCATCCTGGGCGTTCAGAAAAACGCCCAGTGACAAAAGATTTCTGGCATTTAACGCCAGCCAGAAGCAACAGCTGGGCATTAAACGCCCAAAAGAGGCTACAGATGGGCGTTAAACGCCCAAAACAAGCAGCAGTTGGGCGTTTAACGCCAGGATTGTAAAGGGGAGGAAGTTTTTGTTCCCAACTTGATTTTTTTCAAATTTTCATATTTCCATCCATACTTTCTTGCATAAACATGTTCCCATACTTTCATTTTTCAAACTCTTTTCCAAAAATATTAAAAATATCTTAATCCTAAATTTAAATCTTTCTCAATTTTTCTTCAACTTCTTTTCAAATCTTTTTCAAAACAAATCTATCTTTTTCAAATCTTTTCAACTCATCAATATCTTTTTCAAATCTTCACAATATCATTTTTTAAAACAAATCTATCTTTTTCAAATATCTTTCATATCTTTTAAATTTTAAATTACATCTTTTTCCTATCATACTTATCTTTTACAAATCACATTTTTTATTATATCTTTTTCAAAAATTTTTGAAAACCCACCCCCCTTCACTTTAAATCTTCATTCGGCCTCCCTCCTCTCCTCCACAATTCGAACTTGGCTCTCCCTATATCCTTCTCCTTTCCTTTCTTTTGCTTGAGGATAAGCAAACCTCTAAGTTTGGTGTGTTTATCCGTGATCACTAAGCCAATACTCACCAAGATCGTTGCTCCTAAGGGAAAACAAACCACCTCAAGAGGCAAGAAAGAGAATATTCCAAAACCACTTTGGAATCAAGAGAAGTTCTTAACCAAAGAACATTCAGACCATTACTACAAAATAATGGGTCTAAGGTCAGTGATCCCGGAAGTTAAATTCGATCTGAAAGAAGACGAATATCCGAAGATCCAAGAGAAAATTCGAAACAGGAGCTGGGAAATCCTAGCTAATCCTGAGACAAAGGTGGAAAGAAACATGGTTCAGAAATTTTACTCTAATCTGTGGCAGACAGACAGGCAGAGAATAGCTGGAACCGCATTCTATGACTATTGAACTCTGGTCAGAGGGAAGATTGTTCACCTCCACCTTGATAAAATAAGAGAGATCTTCAAGCTGCCTCAACTGCAAGATGACCCGGACTCCTTTAATAGGAGAATGATGAGACCAAATAAGAGCTTGGACAAAATTCTAGAGGACATATGCCTCCCTGGAGCCACATGGACAACCAACACAAAGAGTGTCCCAAACCAACTCAAGAGAGGAGATCTCAAACCTGTCACAGAGGCTGGCTGGACTTCATTGGGCATTCTATACTGCCCACTAGCAACCGCTCTGAAGTCACCATCAAAAGAGCAGTGATGATTCATTGCATTATGTTGGGAAAAGAAGTGGAAGTTCATTAGCTGATTTCTCGTGAGCTTTACACAATTGCAAACAAGAACTCCAAAGATGCCAAATTGGCTTATCCAAGCTTAATCTCTCTGCTATGTAAAGATGCTGGGGTAAAGATGGGAGTAGATGAGTATATCTCAGTTGAGCAACCAATCACCAAAAAGTCAATAGAAGGACAACAAGTGCAGGACGACCCCATCAAGAGGAAAGCACAGGAGTTCCTCCCGGAAATCCCTCAAATTGAATACTGGGGGCGCCTAGAAGCATCTATCACCAAGTTTCAAGAAGCTATGGATCAACTAAAGGAAGAACAGCAAAATCAAAATAGCATGATCTGCAAACTGCTTAGGGAACAAGAAGAGCAAGGGCGTGAACTGAAGGAACTGAAGCGCCAGAAGCTATCTCTTGAAGGGCCAAGCACCCCACAGACTAAAGAGGCATCTACCTCCCAAAATAAAGGTTGTTGAGTCCTAATCTTAACCTTAACTCTGTGATAATTGTTCTTATTAGAAATCTACCTTAGAAGTTATATATGAGTAGTAGTAATTAGTATCTTTTTTTTTAATTTTATCTCCAATTAAGCTATAATTTATTTTTCACATCATCATTAAACATGAATAAAATAGCAGATTTTTAGAATAAGGAGGCAATAATTTTTTTCAAGTTTTTAATAAGAAAAATTCAAATTATTTATATGTGGTGGCAGTACACTTTGTCTTCTGAATGAATGCTTGAACAGTGCATAATTTTGATAGTGGAGTTTATGAATGTTAAATCTGTTGGCTCTTGAAAGAATGATGAAAGAGGAAAAATGTTATTAATAATCTGAAATATCATAAAATTGATTCTTGAAGCAAGAAAAAGCAGCAAAATATATATATATAGAAAGAAAAAGAAAAAATAAGCAGAAAAAGCCAATAGCCCTTTAAACCAAAAGGCAAAGGGAAAAAAAGGATTCAAGGCTTTGAGCATTAATGGTTTGGAGGGCCAAAGGAATAAAATCCTGGTCTAAGCGGCTAAACCAAGCTATCCCTAACCATGTGCTTGTGGCATGCAGGTCCAAGTGAAAAGCTTGAGACTGAGTGGTTAAAGTCGTGATCTAAAGCAAAAAGAGTGTGCTTAAGAACTCTGGACACCTCTAATTGGGGACTTTAGCAAAGTTGAGTCATAATCTAAAAAGGTTCACCCAGTTATGTGTCTGTGGCATTTATGTATCCGGTGGTAATACTGGAAAACAAAGTGCTTAGGGCCACGGCCAAGACTCAGAAAGCAGTTGTGTTCAAGAATCAACATACTAGACTAGGAGAATCAATAACACTATCCGAATTCTAAGTTCCTATAGATGCCAATCATTTTAAACTTCAAAGGATAAATTGAGATTCCAAAACTATTCAAAAGCAAAAAGCTACTAGTCCCGCTCATCTAATTAGAATTTAAGCTTCATACAGAAACTCTGAGATGATTTTGCCTCTTGATTTTCTTTCTATCCTATGTTATTTATCTAGTTGCCTGAGGACAAGTAACAGTTTAAGTTTGGTGTTGTGATGAGCGGATATTTTATACGCTTTTTGGGGGTGATTTCATGTAGTTTTTAGTATGTTTTAGTTAGTTTTTAGTATATTTTTATTAGTTTTAAGGCAAAATTCATATATTTGGACTTTAATAGGAGTTTGTGTGCTTTTCTATGATTTCAGGTATTTTCTGACTGAAATTGAGGGATCTGAGCAAAAATCTGATTCTGGTTGAAAAAAAAGACTGCTGATGT
Organism: Arachis ipaensis; assembly: GCF_000816755.2. Taxonomy (NCBI): domain Eukaryota; kingdom Viridiplantae; phylum Streptophyta; class Magnoliopsida; order Fabales; family Fabaceae; genus Arachis; species Arachis ipaensis. The sequence continues at coordinate 93,269,755 of NC_029789.2, forward strand.
TGTTGGATTCTGACATGCTTACACTCGAAGTGGATTTTCTGGAGCTACAGGAGTCCAACTGGCGCGCTCTTAATTGCGTTGGAAAGTAGACATCTAGGCCTTTCCAGCAATATATAATAGTTCATACTTTTCTCAAAGATAAATGACGTAAACTGGCGTTTAACGCCAGTTCCATATTCCATTCTCGCGTTAAACGCCAGAAACAGGTTACAAGTTGGAGTTAAACGCCCAAAATAGGTTACAACCTGGCGTTTAACTCCAGAAACATCCTAGGCACGTGTAAATCTCAAGTCTCAATGCCAGCACACACCAAGTGGGCCCCGGAAGTGGATTTCTGCACTATCTATCGTAGTTTACTCATTTTCTGTAAACCTAGGTTACTAGTTTAGTATTTAAACAACTTTTAGAGATTTATTTTGCAGCTCATGACATTTTTAGATCTGAACTTTGTATCTTTGATGGTATGAGTCTCTAAACTCCATTGTTGGGGGTGAGGAGCTCTGCTGTGTCTCGATGAATTAATGCAACTATTTCTGTTTTCTATTCAAACACGCTTGTTTCTATGTAAGATATTCATTCGCATTTCAATATGATGAATGTGATGATCCGTGACACTCATCACCATTCTCAACCTATGAACGCGTGCCTGACAACCACCTCCGTTCAACCTTAGATTGAATGAGTATCTCTTGGGTTCCTGGCTCATGAGTCTGATCGCCTCTCCTAACAACAGAACTTTCAGATCCGTGAGACCAGAGTCTTCGTGGTATAAGATAGAATCCATTAGCAGCATTCTTGAGATCCAGAAAGTCTAAACCTTGTCTGTGGTACCTTGAGTAGGATCCGGGAAGGGATGACTGCAACGAGCTTTAAACTCGTGAGTGCTGGGCGTAGTGACAGACGCAAAAGGATCAATGGATCAAATTCCATCACAAGTGAGAACCGACAGATGATTAGCCATGTACATGGACCTTTTTCACTGAGAGGACGGATGGTAGCCATTGACAACGGTGATCCACCAACATACAGCTTGCCATGGAAGGAGCCTTGCGTGCGTGAAGAAGATGACAGTAGAAAAGCAAAGATTCAGAAGACAAAGCATCTCCAAAACTCCAACATATTCTCAATTACTGCATAACAAGTATTTATTTCATGCTCTTTTATTCTTCACAATTCAAACTGATAATCATAATTGATATCCTGACTAAGAGTTACAAGATAACCATAGCTTGCTTCAAGCCGACAATCTCCGTGGGATTCGACCCTTACTCACGTAAGGTATTACTTGGACGACCCAGTGCACTTGCTGGTTAGTGGTACGAGTTGTAAAAAGTGTGATTTACAATTTCGTGCACCAGATGTTGATGATGATTTTGATTGTTGGTTATTATGGTTGATGATGATTGTAGAGAATTATTGGTGTTGATGAGTTTTATGATGGATTTGGTTAATATTAGATATTGTTTAGTGATGATTACTGGAATTGATGAGGATTTGTTTTGGTTGTTGGGGTTGTTGTTGGTTGGTAATGATTATGAGTGTGGATTTATGATTGAATTGGAAATTATGGATTTGGTAGTAATATATGGCGTAATGGTTGAGTAATTTAGGTGTGAAATTGAGGAGAATGATATGAAATGGTAAGATGTTTAATGTGGTAGTGTTTTATGATGATTGAGCAAGTTTTCTTTTGGTTTTGAATTGAGAGTTGGTTAAAAATTGAGGTTTTGTGGATTTTGTTAAAAACTGGTTTTTAGTGAATTTTGACGGGTCGTAACTCGTGCCTCCCTTTTCAAAATTTGTTGAAACTTATTTAGAATTAAAGTTCATTGAGAATTCTTCTAATTGATATAAAGTTTGTAAAATTTGGATTTTTGTAGAGAAAGTTATGATCATTCAAAGTTTGGTGTCAAAATCTGAAATTCTGCAATGTTGTAGAATTTTGTGATTTCTGGTTTGTGTTCGCACGCACACCCCTGTGATTTTTTGAACCTGTGCGCACGCACAGCCTTGTGCGTACACACACACAGGGGAAATCCTTCTGTTGGGAGCGCTAGCACAACCTGTGCGCGCACATAACCAATACAATTTTACAACCTGTGCGCACGCACATCCCTATGTGCACGCACACGTTGGAAGGTGTACTCTGTTGAGGGCGTTCGCACACCTTGTGTGAATGAACAGAGTTAAAATTTTTACTACCTGTGCATATGCACACCTCTATGCATACGCACATATTTGAAAACTTTCCTGGGCGTGTGCACGCACACCTCTGTGCGTACGCACACGCCCTGTTTTTCAACTTAAACTTTGTTTTTGACTATTCCACCTTCCCAACGATCTTGTAAACTTCTGTGACGCCTATTTAAGACTCTTTGGCTTTTTTCGGGTACCAAAAAATAGGAAAGGTCCTAGGAGATTTAATTTGGATTTTACTTGGAAATGTTAGAGAACGGAGGTTTAGGTTTTTGGTGTATTGAGGATGAGTTGGTTGCGAGAAAAGAAAGAGTAGTGAACTTGGTGATTACTGACAACGAATTGAAAAACTGATGAACTTACGAGTTCCGAATGGAATTAAGAACTGATAATGGTTATTGTAAGCTTGATGGAGTTTGAAGGAAAGTGTGCCAGGCACTATCCTTGGAATGTTGAGAATTGAGAATTGAAAGTGGATTGAGATGATAAATGGTGATGACTGGTGATGCTTTAAGGTCGATGGACTTGTTGGATGTGGAAAGTGTGCCAGGCACTATATCCTTGGAATTGATTTATGATGAAATTGATGAAAACTGGTGATGATTTGAGGTTAGTGGACTTGTTACATGTGGAAAGTGTGCCAGGCACTATATCCTTGGAATGATAGTGTGCCAGGCACGATATCCTCGGAATGATTTATGATAAGATAGATGTTGTTGTTGCTTTCCTTCTCTACCGCAAGAGTGTGCCAAGCACTATATCCTCGCAATGAGCATGCAAGTGTGTCAAGCACTATATCCTCGAAACGATAATGTGCCTGGCACTATATCCTCAAAACAAAAGCGTGTCAGGCGCTATATCCTCGGACGTGGCAGAAAGGCAACATCCAGAAGGATGTGTCGGGTTGGCATTCATAGACCGATAAGTGATATCACGAGCCAATAGGACAGGCATTCATCATGTGCATCTTCTATGTGTTTTGTTTGCTTTGCCTAATTGCATCTCTTGCTTAAATGAATAATATGCTTATTTGCTAGTTGTTTTACTTGCTGTACATGTATATTACTTGTGTTTTACTTGCTTGTGTTATTTGTGATTGTCTGTTGCTGAGGAGGTTAGGTAGGCGGTGGCGATGGGATCGCATGGAGGTTAGGTTGGTGAGGCTGTGGGATACAGCGGTGTGATTAGTATTAGTTAGAATTCTCCTAAGTTTAGATAACCCGATTTATGGTTTAAGTTCTTTATTTATTTATTTTATTCTAACCATGGATATTTGTATTCGATGTGAAGTTCTAGGATTGCCTTCGGCATCCCGGAGCCTTACATCTTACATTTTGGGCACTGTTACCATACTGAGAACCTCCGGTTCTCATTCCATAGTTTGTTGTTATTTTTCAGATGCAGGTCGTAATTCACCTTGGTGAAATTGCGGACATGGTGGTAGAGCAGAGTATGGTTTCTTCTTGGTTTATTTCTGTTTTATTTTGTTGTAGTACTTTCTCTCACCCCTTTTGTTTTAAACTTTATGGCCTTAGAGGCTAACTTGAGAGCTAAGTTGTATAAGCTGTTTTAACTCCAAGACTCTGTATTTTTCTGTTTGTAACTAGTCGGCTTAAACTCCGCAAGCTGCGGCTAGTTGCCTTATGATTATTATACTCTTATATTTATATATGTTCTATTATCTTGCATCTATACCTTGTGTCTTGTACGTTAGGTTCGTGTGAACATTTTGTGCTTTTGTAATTTTGTCTTTGAGCTTAATCCTTCATCGGGCTTCTAGAATATATATTATTTCCTTCTATATAAATATGTATAAGTCTTAGAATTGTCGTAACATTTGATTAACCCTTGCCTTACGGCTAGAGGTAAGGCTTAGGGTAATTAGGGTGTTACATATGAGATATCTGTGTGAGTATGCATACTGTTTACTTTGTGTTATCCTTTATGTTTTAGAGCCTTGTCCTTCTTTCTAAACTCAATAAAAATAGTTGTTTGTCACAAGTGTGAGTCTGTACTAGAAGTTGTTCAAAATAAAAGAATTTAAGAAAGTCTTAAGTATCAAAAGCAAGTGTGGTTAAGAGGAAGATATAATTTGATGATGGAACCATAAAATTAAGCTTTATGATTGAGAATTCTTGCTTGAAACACTATGACAAAGGAGGACCTTTGGAGAAATGTTATAGAGACTCTCAAACATCTATACAACTAAGAAGTAATAGCACAAACAAGTAAAAAAATGGTGGCCCAAAGCTCTAAGCATCAATTACTAGGAAATCTAAGAAAGAAACAAAGGAAACTCAAAGAGTATGATCCTAGTAAATGCTTGTGATGAAGTAAATGCTTGTGATGAACTTGTGTCAAAGAGAGAGGCTTGAGTAGGTAAATTGTTAGAGTGTTTCAACACCTAGCACCTTAGAAATTGTGTATCAATTAAGTGTGAGGAACTGTGGGAACTTGGGCTAATGAAAGTGTACAGTGTTTAAATGACAAAATATTAAGAATTTGGGTACCTACTCATGTGAGACCAGAAAAAATAAAAATCCATGTGCATTGATATGTTATGTTTACTTTTATATTTTTAATCAAAAAAAAAAGAAAAAAAGAAAAAAAGAAATATATATATATATGTGTGTGTGTGTGTGTGTATGTGTGTGTGTGTGTGTGTGTGTGTGTGTGTGTGTGTGT
>NC_029789.2:93274820-93283146 GCF_000816755.2 Arachis ipaensis
GCGCCCCAATATTAAGTTTAATAAAAGATCAATGCATATGTGATAAAATTAAAGAAAAGTTGGTACATGAGTATGTGATACAAAAGTGGGAATTATGGGTAGCCATATAGAGTGTGTGTGTGTGTTAGGTGAACTTAGGCTAGTCAAAGATTCATATTATAGCTCACTTGGCCATACATATATCCTTACCCTTATCTTGGCCCCATTACAACCTTAAAAAGACCTCATGATGTTTGCATTGGTATACTAAATATTTGTTGATTGGTTAGATGAAGAACAAAGTCTAGAAAGCATGATTAGAAAAGAGTAGAGTGATTAACCCAAGACACTTGAGAGATTAGAGTGCACATACACTACCAGTGAGCGTTCAATGCTTGATTCTATGTTCCCTGCTTTCATGAGCTGTCTTCTCACAAGACTATTTGTCTTTACTGTATGATTTGAATTAGTGGAATCTAATTTATGTTTGTCTTGGAAAATTTTTTTACTTTTAACCAAGTAGAAAAAAGCATTCTGCATTTAGTTAAACTCATATAGATATGTTGCATTTCATACTTTCTACCATTCCTCTTCACTCTTTTGGTTCTCTTAAGCTTAGCATGAGGACATGCTAATGTTTAAGTGTGGGAAGATTGATAAATCACTATTTTATGGTTTATCTTGTGCTCAACTGAGTGGTTTTTATCAAGTCTTTGCACACTTATTCAAACTAATTGCATGGTTTTATATTTTCCTTCCTAATTTTTTGCTATGATTGAAAACATGCTTCTTTGGCCTTAAGTTACTAATTTTAAATTTTCTCTTATTACCATTCGATGCCGTGATATGTGTGTTAAGTGATTTCAGGGTTTATAGGGCAGGAATGGCTTAGAGGATGGAAAGGAAACATGCAAAAGAAGGAATACAAGAAATTGAAGGAATTGCTAAGCTGTCCAACCTGACCTCTTTGTATTTAACTGACCATACCTTAAGCTACAGAGGTCCAAATAAGGCTGTCCCAGCTGCGTTGAAAAGCTAACATCCGGGGCTTTGAAATGATATATAATTTGCTATAGTTACCCTGAAGATAGGTGATGCACACGCGTGCATCACGCGCACGCATCGCATCTGCAAAATTTCAGCATTTCTGAATTCATCCCCAGCGATTTCTAGGCTGTTTTTGGCCCAGTTCTTGTCCCAGAAAACACAGATTAGAGGCTATAGAGTGGAGGAATGAAGAGACCTCTCATTATTCACAATTTTAGGTTCTTAGATGTAGCTTTTAGAGAGGGAGGCTCTCTCCTCTCTCTAGGATTTAGGATTCCTAGTTTTATGATGTTGAGTTGGATATTACAAAGAGTTTGCTACCTCCGTTGAAGTCATTATTATTCTAGTTTGTTTTCTTTTTCCCTTACTCTTTCATATCCTTAATCTTTGTTCAGAGTTACAATTGGATTATTTTTAGAATTTATTAATGCAAGAAGTATTTTTCCATTTAAATTTTATTATTTGTTTAATTGCTTCCAATTGATTTTAATTACCATGTTCCCTTTCTACTTCTCTTATAAGACAACGAAGATGGTATTCATGTTGACAGAGTAGACTCCCAACTTGACTTGGGAGTTGATTAAAAGGAGACCCTTGAGTTGGAATGCTCAAGTGGAAGTTGTTGGCTAATTTTCTATTTACTAACGCTAGTCCTTCCCAAGGGAGAGGATTAGGATTTGCGAATAAGAGTTATCTCAATCAATTGACTTTCCTTTATTTAGTAAGGGTTAACTAAGTAAAAATAACAACCTTTTGATACTACACTTGAGAAAATCCAACAAGGATAGAACATCCAATTAATCATTCTCCCAGTCAATGCTTTTTATTTTAATTACATAAAACCTCTTGTTAATTTTCATTGCTTTAATTTATAATTATTTATTTTCCCATTCCTCATCCCAAAATTTCTCAGAAAATCTCATAACAAATAATAAACACACTTCCCTGCAATTCCTTGAGAGACGACCCGAGGTTTAAATACTTCGGTTACTACTTTTTAGGGGTTTTGATACTTGTGACAACCAAACTTTTGTACGAAAAGATTCTTTGTTGGTTTAGAAACTATACTTTCAACGATAATTTATTTGTTAAATTCTTTACCGACAGAAAATCCGTTCGCCAGGGTCCCACAGCATCTTTACCTACCCCACTTCTTCTCTCTCCCTTTCACACTTCTCCATACACTCTTACCTATAAACCCTAGCCCAATCACATCCATATCACTTTTCCAAAACCATCATAACTCCCACCAACCCCCCTTGGTCAAATTGCCTTCTCCCTCTATCTCTTTCTATTTTCTTCTTCTTCTACTCCATTCTTCTCTTTTCTTTATTTTTTCTCAAGGACGAGCAAAGCTTTAAAGTTTGGTGTGGAAAAAGCGTTACTTTTTGCTTTCTATTACCACTTATGACACCCAAGGTTAGAGAATCCTCTAGAAAGAGGAAAGAAAAGGCAGTAGCCGCCACCTTTGAATCTTGGGAGATGGAGAGATTCATCACCAAAGCACACCAAGACCACTTCTATAAAGTAGTGGCAGAGAAGAAGGTGACCCCTGAGGTCCCTTTCAGGCTCAAGAAGAATGAGTTGTCATCTATGTAATTCAGCTGAAATTGTCATAGAAGGAGACACCTTGATTGAGGAGGACAAGCCCATCACTAAGAAGAGGATGGAGCAAACTAGAAAGCATGCACATGAGCTTGTGTAGCCGCCTCAGCATCAGATCCCTAAGATGCCTCAAGGGATGTATTTTCCTCCTCAAAGCTATTGGGATCAATGGCATACTTCCATGGGAGAATTGAGCTCTAACATGAATCAGTTGATGATGGAGTATCAAGAGCATTCTACCATCCTCAATGAAATTAGAGAAGATCAAAGGGCTGTGAGGGAAGAACAACAAAGACAAAGGAGTGACATTGAAGAGATCAAGCACTACATTGGATCCTCAAGGAGGAGCACTAGCCGCCACCATTAAAGGTGGATTCATTCTCTTAATCACCTCTCTTTATGTCATTTTTTCTATTTTCTGTTATGTTGTATTGTCTGTTCTCTTGTTCTTATTGCATGATCATCTCCATCTATGTCTTTAGGCTGTAAAATATTCCATATGTCTCTTACCTTGCTTAAAAGAAAATTTTATTTGAAATGAATTGAGAGATACATTAATTTCAAGTTTATAATAAGAATATTTCAATTATCTTGATGTGGTGGCAATGCTTTTATTTTCGGAATGTATGAATAAACAGTGCATATTTGAAGTTAAAACTTTAGAATATTGGTTCTTGAAAGAATGATGAAAAAGGAAAAGTGTTATTGGTGATCTGAAAAATCTAAATAAATTGATTTTTGAAGCAAGAAAAAGCTGCAAAAAAAAAAGAAAAAAGCATGTTGCAAAAGAAAAAAAATAACAATATATATGCATGCGAAAAAAAAAAGATGGCGAAAAAAATATAATAAATAAAAAGCAGAAAAAGCCAATAGCTCTTTAAACCAAAAGGCAAGAGCAAAAAGCCAGTAACCCTTTAAACCAAAAGGCAAGGGTAAAAGGATCTAAAGATCCTAAGAGTGTGATTAAGAACTCTGGGTATCTCTATCTGGGGATTCTAGCAAAGCTGAATGACAATCCTAAGGGGTTCACCCAGTTAAAGTGTGTGTGGTATTTATGTATCCGGTGATAATACTGGAAAACAAAGTGTTTAGGGTCACGGCCAAGACTTTGAAAGCTGTGTTCACAAATAAAAAAGAACTGAAGTAGGGGAGTCAATAATATCATCTAGATTCTAAGTTCCTAAGGAGACAAACACTTCTAAGTTTCAATGGATAGCGAGATGCCAAAACTATTTAGATGCAAAAAGCTGCTAAGTTCCCCTCATCTAATTGAAACTAAGCTTCATTGGAAACTCTGAGATTTATTGTATCTTACTCTTCTTTTTATCCTACTGTGTTTTTAGTTACTTGCAGACAAGCAACAGTTTAACTTTGATGTTGTGATGAGTGGATATTTTATACGCTTTTTGGCATCATTTTTATATAGTTTTTAGCATATTTTGTTTAATTTTTATTTAGTTTTCATAGGTTTTAGTGTTAAATTTATATTTTTGGATTTTACTATGAGTTTTTGTATTTTTGTATAATTTCAGGTATTTTCTGGCAAAAAATTGAGGAGCTGAAGCAAAAGTCTGATTCAGGGACAGAGAAAGCACTGTAGATGTTGTTTGGATCTGACCTCCTTGCACTCGAACGTACTTTTCTGGTTCTACAGAAGTCTAAATGGAGCATTCTCAATGGCTATAGAAAGCTAACTTCCAGTGCTTTCCAGTAATGTATAATAGTCCATACTTTTCCTAAGAATAGAAGGCCCAACACTAGCATCCAACGCCAGCCTCCTGCCTCAGTCCAGGCGTCCAGCGCCCAAAGGAGGAAACCAGCGTCCAAATACCCAAAGAGGACCCCTAGCCAGCGTTCAATGCCCTAGAGGCCTCATAGCATGTGGGCCCCATAAGTAGATTTTTGCACTAAAAAGACTGTTTTACCCTTCTTATGTAATCCTTAGTCATTAATTTAGTATTTAAGGGATATTTTACATAATCATAGAAGACTTTTGGCCATATTTTCGTGTATAATTATGTTTTCTATCAGTATAAGTTTCTAAACCTCTTTGGTTGAAGGGAGGAGCCCTGCTGAGTTTTATGGATTAATAAAAGTACTACTGTTCTTTCTCAATTCGTGTTTGATTCTCTATTCTAAGATGTATCTTCGTTCTTCATTAATATGAATGCGTTGAACTAACATAAGGTTATCACATTCTTCATGGGATCAGAGTGAGTCTTTCATCGGACAATGATGAACCACCAGCTTGATTATACATCTCTTAGATGGCTAATCCACAACTTCGTTGGGGACTTCTCGAGACACCAGTTCAGCCGAAGTACGGGGAGATTAGGATCTCTGTGGTAGAAGCTAAAACCCAAAGGTGTAGCATTCTCTGATCTAGAAGATCCGACCTTATCTGTGGCATTTTGAGTAGGATCATTAAGGAGAATGGACTGCAGGAGCTTCACCCTCAATTAGAATGGATCCGTACTAACCCCGGGGTTCAAATCTGGAGGAGTATTGGCGGCTGCTCAAACGAGCGTCAATCACATACAGCCTGCCATAGAAGAAATCATTCACAATTGAAGAAGACAGTAAGACCAGAGTTAATCCAAAAGGACAAAGCATCTCCAAGCCTTAACTACCTTTTTATCATAGTTTACACTAATTCTGAGTTCTAAGTAACCTTTTCTTTTTATTCCCTCTTATGCAATTAAACATATCAACCTAGTTTAAATCTCACAAATCCAACAACTCTTTTATTCACCTAACTAATATCTGCAAGATAACCATAGCTTGCTTCAAACCACAATCCTCGTGGGATCGATCCTACTCGCTCAGGTATTAATTGGACAACCCAGTACATTTACTGGTTCAGTTGTACGAAGTGTGGGGATTTGTGCACCATTAAGTCTCAATTATGTTTGCATGCAAAGAATCATTAAACATTAGTGAATTTATGTTTATTCATAAATATATGAGCTAAGATTGATGCACTTGTGTACATGAGGTGATTTTGTGACTATAAGAACTAACCTTGTTGCACTTATTTTTAATAGTTCATTTTGTGATTATTCATGAGATCATGAACCAAGCTTTGATGCTCTTATGTTTAATGATTTTTGGGAGAATGATGATGAAAAATGGTATAGGATTCAAGGTGTTCAAAGATGAGATTAATGAGGCACAAGGAGTGACATCGAATATTAGGTTGTGCATGCAAGCCATCCATGAGCACACTTTAATGCACATCAAATATGAAGCAACACACCAAAGCATGGCATTGGTAACACTTCATTTGTGAAGCGCCACCTCCAACAATGCCTTCACCAAGTCCTCAGCTCAAGAATGCTAGACATTGATAACACTGCATTTGTGAAGCGCCACCTCCAATAACGCATGCAACAAAGTTCCCAGATACACTTCCATCACCATAACAACAAAGTGATGTTAGTAACGCTAAAGCAAGGAAGCATTGCTTCCAAAACAACACCACCACCCTCTAGTTCCATGATTCAAGCTTAGGCGTTAGTAAAGCCCCATACTGAAGCACCATCCAAGGGGGCACCAGCAACAATGAAGGACTAGGGAATGGGCGTTAGTAACACCAATGAAGCCAAAGTGTTACTTAGGGGGGCACCAGCAATGAAGAATGACACTGGAGCATGGCGTTAGTAACGCCAATGAAGCCAAAGCATTAGTTATGGAGGCACCAGCAATGCGTACAAGATGGTGGAAATCAAGCACTCATGCGTACGCATCAATCCTGCCGCATGATGCGTACGCAGGATAAAGAAGCTTGTGCGTACGCGGCACCTTTCCGTACGTGAAAAAAGAGACTTGTGCATACGCGACACTCATGCATATGCACAACACCATTATCTTGCATGGATAATCAAAAGTGTTAGTAATGCCAGTGAAGTAAGGCATTGCCTTCACTAACGCCTTTGACAAGTTGTGGGTATTGAGAGATTCAAATTGGTACATTTTAGGGCGTTAATAACGCCTGCCTTGAGGGAGCGCTATTTTCACTAATGTCATCAATTATTTTGTACTTCCTAGAAGCTGCATTTGGACCAAAGCCAAAGCGTTAATTGCACTAATGCCAAAGCTAAAAACCTATCCTAAAGTCTTTAATTCAAAGCCCAAAAAGATATCCAACCCAGAAGAGCAAGCCTCATGGGTAGTAAAATGAAATATAAATTTGTAATTTGAGTTGAATTTGAATTTAGGAGGCTGGAGTAGTATATAAGTGCAAAGTGAAGACTAAGGAGGGGACTTCTTCTTTTATCTTTTCTTCATCTTCTTTCTATTTTGTAATTCTCTCAACTGTGAGTCACTAACTCTTCTCCATCAGGGGGAGGAGCTCTATTGAATAATAATGAATTGATGTTCTCTTTCTTCTCTTCTTGATTCAAGCTTTGTTAATCTAAGAGAGAGTTTTTGCTCTTCACATATTCAATTCTATCATAAAAGGAATTGAATCTATTTGAATTCTATGAAATCTTAGAAAAGGGATCATAGTAATTTGGTTTAGGACTCTACTCTCATAGGTCTTCTAATTTTTTATTTAGAATCTGATATGTGACATATAATCAGTCTAAATCAAGATCTTAAGAATTGTGTGGCTTAGGATCAGAATTTATGCTTCACCTCTTCTCATGAGCAATAGATCAAGGAATTGGCAATTGATCAAGTTTAAAGAAATTGAATTACTATGGAATTGAAATTCAGTTGCTTATGATCTGCTAGAGATCTAACATTGCATGACTAATAGGGAAGTGAGAATCATTAATTCAGGAAGATTCAGCATCTTCAATCCCTAATGACTTTAATTCATCTCAATTCCTAGTCATTTACTGCTTTCTTATATTACAAGTTCTCTATCTGCTTTCTTTTTATTCTCTTTAATTACATCTTATCTTTACTTCTAGTAATTTGAATGTCTTTAATTCTCTATTTTTAATCCTTTGAATCAATTCTTTGCCATTTAATTTCTGCCATTTTAGTGCTTTCAATTACTGCTTTCATCTACATTCCATCATTTACAGTCTTCGCTTATTATTTTCTTACGTTGCTCATTTACTTTTGCACATTTACTGCTTCTAATTAATTCTGAATTTCTTGATCACAACAAACAATATTTCTGAATAGTTTAACTAGAGAAATCAATTGATCATGATTGTTTAATCCCTAAATCTTCGTGGGAATGATAACTCACTCACCAGTGGTATTACTTGATACGATCTGGTACACTTGTCGGTAGTTTGTGGAGGGAGGAACATCTTTTGGTGAAACCAATGAATCATACAACCTTGATCATAATCCTGTAGAACAAGAAACTTCATGGGAAATTCATCCAGACCACAATAGAACGATCCATTCTCTAAAACGAAGTCTATATCAAAATCGTCCATAAATTCGTCGGTAAAGCAGACGGTAATGCGCGACACTAAATCCGATAATAAATCCGACTGTACATGATGCATTTCTTGTAGTGTTCGACAACAACAATAACAATAATTAATTTATTTAATTAATATATTCGAAAAATAGAAGTATTGTTTTGCCACTCCTATCGTTATTAACGAAAGAAAAAATTTATCCTTTCAAAATTTATCTTTTTATCTTTTTGTTAACGAAAAGATGATTTTAAAAATAATTTTAATGTTGAGAACAATTTCAAAGGAAAGAAACTTAAAGAGGATTT
>NC_029789.2:93283216-93302911 GCF_000816755.2 Arachis ipaensis
TGATTTTAATTTTTATGAACCAAAAAAAAAAACAAATCATTAATGTTAAATGTTTAAGTTGTTATAAAGGTGTATAAAATATTATATATTTTAAAAATAAAAAATATTTAGTAACAAAAAAAAGTTAGTAAAAAATAGCTCGAATTTGTTTTAGATTAGTTCTGGCTGTTTTTTTTATCTTCCTAGCATTACCACTAAAAAATACAGGCAAATGGAAATGTTTGTTATCCAAAAAGCACAGTCTTACTACACTTTAAGTTTTTTTTGACAAACAAGTCTAACCAAATTGATCCCAATCCAACAAAAATCAGTTTCATTAGTGAAAGGGTGAATACACGCTCTAACTCCCAAGCCACTAACATGAACGTAAACGTTTATATCTTTCTTCTTCGCGCTCTTCCTTCTTCTTCGCGTTCTTTTATCTTCTTCTTTGTGTTCCTCCATCTCCTTCGCGTATTTTTTCACATCATCATTATTTTATTGCTGCATTTTTGTCTTTTCATCCTTTTCTTTCTAGTAATTTTGTAGTATTGATTTTTTCTTTTTTTTTTGTTTTATTCCTCTTAAGAGAGTAAAACAAAAAGAATTATGAAAAAATGAAATAAGAACAAGAAGATAAAGAAGAAAAATGAAAAAGAATAAGAAGAATCAACAGAAGATGAGGAAGAGGAAGAAATAGAGTTTTGAATTATGCAGAATTTATCAGAACAAATAACACTGAAATGTCGTAACAATAACACATAAATTTCTTAGTTTTTACACCGAATTTTTGCTACAAAAGTACAAAAACATATTCTTTAATGCTGTATTTTTTTCCATCTTTCTTTCTTCTTTTTGTTTTTTGTTACTCTTATTTCTTCTTTTAGGAGCATTGCTTCTCATATTAGACTTAAATAAATATATTTATAATGTATTGCAATCTTATTTAGTTGAATGAATGTAGGTTCATCCTCTACCTAACAATTTTGCAGCATTATGTGTTTCTTCTTCTTCCTTGTTTGATTTTTTCTTATTTTTATTCTTTTTAACAAAGTAAAACAAGAAAAATCATCAGAATATAAAACAAGAAGGAAAAGATAAATAAGAAAAGAAGATGATGATGATTATGAAGAAGAAGAAGGAAGAGGAGGAGTTTTGAGTTATCATTAAGTAATTTTTGTGCATTATGGATTTGAATAAGGTGCACTTTTTGTTTTGAATTGAGTTTGTTTGTGTGTCGTCATAATCAAGTAATTTCGGTGTATTTTGGAATTAAATAAGGTGCACTTGGTCTATACTTATTTTGAACCGAGTTTGTTTGTGTATTGTCATCATTAAGTAATTTCGGAGCATTTTGGATTTAATTTTGGTGCATTCTAAATTTAAATAAGGTGCACTTTTAGTCTGAACTTGTTTTGAACTGAGTTTTTTATGTTTTGTCATCATTAAAGAATTTCAGTGCATTTTGGATTTGAACTATTATGCATATAAGAAGAAAACAACGATGATGATAATAATGATGACGGAGGAAGAGGAGGAGGAAGAGGAGGAGATCAAAGAAATTCAAATAAGAAAAGAAAAAGAAGGATCAGATGGAGGTGGTGGTATGCTGATGGTGACGTTGACGATAATGAAAGAGAAAGATAAAGAAAAAGGAGGAGAAGAAGACGATGACGATGACGATGATGACAATAACAATAACGAAGATGATAACGACGGTGATGATGAAGATGGAAGATAAGGAGCATGAAAAGGAAGGAGAAGAAGAAATTTAAATAAAAAAGAAGGAGGGGGAGCAGAAAGGGAAGGAGAATGTGGTGGTGATGGTAGTGGTGAGGGCGACGATAGTAACAAAAGAGAAAGATGAAAAAAAAGGAGGAGACAAATAAAAAGAAACAACAGCAATATAGGTAAAGAAAAGAAAAGATACAGCAGCAACATAGATGAAGAAGACATACGTAAATTTAAAATCCTTGATAACAACTTAATTAAATTTTGTTAGATATTTTATTTAGTTATAGAACTTTTTTTCAAAACGAATTAGCCAAATCAGTCAAAATTTACCTTATTATAATAATTAATAAATATTAATTCAAAACGAATTAGCCAAATTAGTCAAAATTTACCTTATTATAATAATTAATAAATATTAAATAAAATAAATTCTGACTATTTTTTTAGTTTCTCTAACATTATCGATATACAGATTAATAAGATTACCGAAACTCTTCAATTTCATTTTTCTTATAATCATAAATATGGCATTGCCCGATAGGAAGTCATTTCATAATTCATATATTGATGGCTCTCACATACCAACTTGAATCGAAATGACTCTTCGTACCAAACGTAGTTACATGAACAGAGAAGAATATCGATTATTAATCCTACAAGAAATCATGAATACGATAATGATTACTTTATTACAAAATAATTAACACTTGTATAATAAGTTATCAAATAATCACTGTCCCCAAAATAAATGGATGAAAGGAATTTTTGGAATCATTTGATATTCCTTAATGCACGTGCTTTTTGGTTTTTTTCCTTCACCCCGAGTCCCTTGTTAGACTAGATACAACGAAAGCTTGCAGCTGCCACTAGGCACCAGCACACCTTATTTGTTACAATAATTTGGAACAAAACCGATGAATGAAAATTACGGAAGTATAAGCTAATAAGAGTCCAATCATATGAATCTTCATTATTAATTAACTTTATATGATACCTATTTACCTTATACTGTGTGGTGGCTATTTTATCTTATTGTTACTACTATTATTATTTTCTATTATCAATACTCTTAATACGTATTTTAAATATTTGTAATATAAAAAAATTAAATATTATTTAAAAATTAAAATTTATTAATTTATATTTTTAAAATATTTAATTTAGCTGAATTTATTTTAATTTTATTTATTTAGTTACTAAATTAAATTTTATATTATGAATTTAGATTTTTTTTTATTTTAACCTAATAAGAGATTATAATTATCTCATAATTTATTATAGTCATTATTGAGTGATATTTAAAAGTTTTAAAATTTTTTTTTTAATTTTGTGATAAAATTATAGTGGACAAATAAAGTTGAGTGAATTTTTCTCTTATTACATTGAGGAATTAAGTAGAAGGATGAGTGAATCGATCTCTTTGATTCAATTCCCAAATTACGGTGTGAACAATTTAGGTTGGGAAATTCCTTTTTTATTGCATCAAGAAATTGGATAGAAAGTAGAGTGATTCTCTTTGTATTCAATCTATCCCTTTTATTTTCTATTTTAATTTCAATATATCATTTTATTCAGTTTTGTAACACCCTACCACACAAAGTCTTATCTTATAGTCATAAATTAGAGGTGATATGGTATTACACACAAAGTCATATATATATATATATCATTTAACTAGAAGCCTGAAAAGAAGGGTAACAAAACAATAATCGCATCTATATATATATATAAGAGTTCAAAGAAAATACATAGCAAATACTAGTCTCGACCTGCGAAGATAAGGCCGGTTAGAAAATATACTACAATACCAGAAACTAAACAAAACATAGTCCTGTTTCTTCAAAGATCAACCTCTAAGAGGGATATACATATACATATACAAAAGTAGAGAAATAAACAACACTAAGAGAAGAATACAAAATATAAAGGAGTCTTCGCTTTCCAAAGAGAGTTATGCATGCTCAAGAAGAGTGTCATATCCTATTTCTATAAATAAAAAAATCCAACAACGGGTGAGAACCCGAAGGTTCCCAGTAGGGTAATAATTTCAAATAGAGACTATATAAAAAGATATGAACCCGCTAGGCAATCCTAAACTCCAATCATTCAAGGTTCAATCCTAGGGTCCTTTCTAATCCAAACAAGTTAAACAGACCAAGTCTCAGTCATACTAGTGATCTCAAAATTTTGGTTCTTTCCAATACAAGTCATCATCTCTCTCTTTATCATAATTGTCCAAATTCCATAATTTTATATCAAAACTCAGTCCCAATGGTATCGATTCATTCTCAATATTATTTAGTCTCAGCCCAGAACAAGTGGGACAAACTATAACCCTTGCATATACCCAGGGATTTCCAATCTCAACCCAGAGCAAGTGTGGCAAACCACAACCCTTGCATCTACCCAGGGAGTTCCAATATCAATCAAACTCACTTACATCATCCAATTATTCAATCATTAACATCACATTATGAACAACCCTCAACGTCACTATCGCTAGCATAAGGGATCTCTCAGTTGTTCAAACACATACAAAACAATACAAAACAATACAAAACAATACAAAAAATACACAAGTAGAGAGAACAAATAAGGCAATTATCTCAAATAGCATATAGATACAATTATTCAACAAGGCAAGACAAAAACAAGATGCACACCCAATCTATACACACAAATACAAATGTTGCATGCCTATCCTACTTGCCATGAGCTCACGGGATGGTTAAACTGCCAAAACCCGACACATTTGGTAGCTAACTCAGATATCATCTCTCAACACAAAGGAAATTCTCAACCTTTCATAAGGGAATCCTCAGCCTTCCAATCAGAGAGAGACTGTGATATATCGATAGGGAATCATCAACCTAACTCATTCATACCACAACCAAAAATTGAATCGAAGAGAAAACTCAACCTTTTTTCATTCAATTCCCCAATGTAACAAGAGAGAAAATCTTCAACCTCATCTTGTCTATCATAGCAAGAAGGAGAATCTTCAATCTCAACTTGCCTTTACGTGAGCGGGATGAAAAAATTAATTTCACGTAATTACCGGCAAGTATACCTGGTCGTATCAAGTAATAAAACTCACTAAGAGTGAGGTCGATCCCACGGAGATTGGTAGATTAAGCAACTTTAGTTAAATGGTAGATTTAGTCAAGCAAACATGGTTTGGATTTCATGAGATTTGTGATTTTTGAATATAATTGCAAAAATTTAAATGACAAGGAATTTAAAGAACTAGAAGAGAGAAATAATATGAAAGTAAATAACTGAAACTTAAAATGCAAGAAACTTAAATGACATTAAAGATAAATTGCAAGAAAGTAAAGATTGCAGAATTTTAAAGAGCATAAGAGTAAATAGCAAGAAATATAGAAACAGAATGTAAATGACAAGAATAATGAATTGCAAGAATGTAGAAGGGAATTGGGTAATGGGTATTCAAACAACTAAAGAGCAAAAGAAATGAGAATTGATGATGCAGATGATCATTAGGGATCAAAGATGCAAATTCTCCTGAATTGATGTTGATCAATTCCTTCTCAATCATGGGTATAGATCCATGGTAATTTGTGGGTAATTGAGTCCCAATCTCTTGGTAACTCAATTTCTCTCAACACAACCAATTGCCACTCTCATGATCTAATTGTTCATGAGAAGAGATGAAGTTCAATTCCTAATCCAAGCCACACAACTTCCAGAATCTCAACTAAGGGAGGTTACATCTCACATACCAACCAAAGTGTATTGATTAAGGAAATCATGAAAGGATGAACTCTAAACTGAATTATGTGACTCTTTTCTCAAATTCACCACATAATTCATATAGATTAATCCCTCTCTCGATGGTGATTGAATCTTTGAAGAACAAGAGTTTCGTCTTGGATTAACCACTTGAATTAAGAAGGAGGAGAAGAGTTATCAATTCATTCAAACAAGCAGAGCTCTTCCCCCTAATGAAAGTGGGGTTTAGTGAATCATAGCTCCAATTTCAACAACAATTGCAATAGATGAAAATTAAACTAAGTGTAGATAAGAATGAAGAAGAAGAAGAAGAAGTTCTTAAAACTGAAATTCAAAGTTGCAAGAAAAACAAAATAGAAGACCGGTGAGAAAAAGTAAAGAATAGAAATTGCTAGTGTAATAGAAAATGTCTAAGTGTCAAAAAGTCTAAAAAAAATTCAAAGCCAAAAATCCTCCAAAGTATCAAACTCTTCTCTATTTATACTACTTCTAAAACTCCTTCAGAGATCTTTAATTGGGCTAGCAATGTGGGCTTTATCCTTGTGAATTCCTGGCTCCACGGAAGAAGTGTTGCTGGCCTTTGTGAGGAACAGAGGAAGCAGAGCAAGTTGTCATCAATTCTGGCCCATTGAGTGGCGTTACTGGCAAACATGCTAGTGTTGTAGCAAGTTGGAAACGTGTGTGTTAGTCCCCCCTGGGCTGAGGTTTGGTGATGGGCGTTGCTAGCCCAAGTTGTTGCCAAACACTTGGCTCTTCTTCTTCTTGGTTTCACTTTTCATGCTTAATGTTGCCTAAACTTTGAGCTTCAATCCTTTGCTTCAATATCGACTATTATACATCATTGGAAAGCTCATAATGTCTTCTTTCCAATGCACTTAGAATCATCACAATTGGATCTTCCTAGCTCAAATTATGCTTCATTGAAGAAGGCAAGGTCAAGTTGCCTTGGTTGTGGCGTTTTTGTCAAACACGCCAGTTCATTCCAAGTTGGCAACGTGCTAGTGCTCTTCCTTGGCCCAAATTCTCTGCCCCTTGGCGTTTTTGATGAACACGCCTTCTCCCCCTTGGCTTGGCAACGTGTTCGAGCCTCTCTAGGCTCATTCATGCTTCCTTGGATGTTAACTCCTTGTTCTTGTTTTTGGGGCTTAAAGTTGCTTATGGTTTGGCTTCAATTTTGTGCTCCACTATAGACTATTATATATGGTTGGAAAGCTATGAATGTCAGCTTTCTAATGCAACTGAAAGCCCTCAAATTGGATCTCTGTAGCTCAAGTTATTCTTGTTTGAAGAAGACAGGGTCAGGCTGCCAAAATCGCGGGCGTTGTTAGCAAACACGCCTTTGCTCTTCCAAGTTGGCAACGTGTTCAGTTTCTGAGGCTCCAAATGAAGCCCGATTTTGAAGCTTCAAAAAAATGTCAAACCCATACCATGATATATCATTGGAAAACTCTAGATGTCTACTTTCAAATGCCGTTGGAATCACCTCATTTGGAGCTTTGTAGCTCAAGATATACTCCATTGAAGGAGGTAAGGTCAGGCTGCCAAGCTCACCAGCGTTTTTGGCAAATACTCCCTTGTATTTCCAAGTTGCCAACGTGCTACCTTCATTCTTCACCATCCAAAGCTTCCTGGCATTGTTGCCAAACACACCAATGCTTTCTTGAGTTGGCAACGTGCTCGATGCTCTTTCCTGGCTCCAAACATTGCTTCCCACGTTGCCATTGAACACGCCTATAGAAACCACGTTGGCAACGTGCACCTTTCTGAGGCTCCAAATGAGGCCAGCTTTTGAAGCTTCGAATGAATGCCAACCCCATACTATGATATATGGTTGGAAAGCTCTTGATTTCTACTTTCCAATGCCACTGGAATCACCTCCTTTAGAGCTTTGTAGCTCAAGTTATGCATCCATGAAAGAGGCAAGGTTAGGCTGCTAGGTTTGCTGGAGTTGTTGCTGAACACGCACCCTTTCTTCCAAGTTGGCAATGCTCGATGACTTCTCCAGGGCTGCTTCCTTGCTTGGCGTTGCCTTGGAACACGCCTATGCTCTCTGATGAGCGGATAATTTATACGCTTTTTGGCATTGTTTTTAGTATGTTTTTAGTAGGATCTAGTTACTTTTAGGGATGTTTTCATTAGTTTTTATGTTAAATTCACATTTCTGGAATTTACTATGAGTTTGTGTATTTTTCTGTGATTTCAGATATTTTCTGGCTGAAATTGAGGGACTTGAGCAAAAATCAGATTCAGAGGTTGAAGAAGGACTGCTGATGCTGTTGGATTCTGACCTCTCTGCACTCAAAGTAGATTTTCTGGAGCTACAAAACTCAAAAAGGTGCGCTTCCAATTGCGTTGGAAAGTACACATCCAGGGCTTTCCATCAATATATAATAGTCCATACTTTGGCCGAGTTTAGATGACGTAAAAGGGCGTTGAACGCCAGTTCTACGCTGCTGTCTAGAGTTAAACGCCAAAAACAAGTCACAAACCAGAGTTGAACGCCAGAAATACGTTACAACCTGGCGTTCAACTCCAGAAAGAGCCTCTGCACGTGTAACATTCAACCTCAGCCCAAGCACACACCAAGTGGGCCCCGGAAGTGGATTTATGCATCAATTACTTACTTCTGTAAGCCCTAGTAGCTAGTTTATTATAAATAGGACTTTTTACTATTGTATTAGACATCCTGGATCCTGGATTGTATTTTGATCCTGTGATCTCGTTTAGGGGGCTGGTCATTCGGCCATGCCTGGACCTTTCACTTATCTATTTTCAAACGGTAGAGTTTCTACACTCCATAGATTAAGGTGTGAAGCTCTGCTGTTCCTCAAAGATTACTGCAAAGTACTACTGTTTTCTATTCAATTCATCTTATTTCGCTTCTAAGATATTCATTCGCACTTCAACCTGAATGTGATGAACGTGACAATCATCATCATTTCCTATGAACGCGTGCCTGACAACCACCTCCGTTCTACCTTAGATTGAATGAGTGTCTCTTAGATCTCTTAATCAGAATCTTCGTGGTGTAAGCTAGAATGATGGCGGCATTCAAGAGAATCCGGAAAGTCTAAACCTTGTCTGTGGTATTACGAGTAGGATTCAATGATTGAATGACTGTGACGAGCTTCAAACTCGTGAGTGCTGGGCATAGTGACAGACGCAAAAGGAGGGTGAATCCTATTCCAGCATGATCGGGAACCTCAGATGATTAGCCGTGTCGTGACAGGGCATCTTGGACCATTTTCACAAGAGGAGGGGATGTAGCCACTGACAACGGTGATGCCCTTGCATAAAGCCAGCCATAGAAAGGAGTAAGACTGAGTGGATGAAGACAGCAGGAAAGCGGAGGTTCAGAGGAACGAATGCATCTCTATACGCTTATCTGAAATTCTCACCAATGATTTACATAAGTATTTCTATCCTTAGTTTATTATTTATTTTCGAAAACTACTTAACTATTTTATATCCGGCTGACTGAGATTTACAAGGTGACCATAGATTGCTTTATACCAACAATCTCCGTGGGATTCGACCCTTACTCACGTAAGGTATTACTTGGACGACCCAGTGCACTTGCTGGTTAGTTGTATCAAAGTTGTGACAAATTATGAATTGAGATTAGAGCACCACGTTTTTGGAGCCATTACCAGAGATCACAATTTCGTGCACCACTCTCCCAGCCCAACAACGTGCTCGAGCCTTCCCTATGGCACCAAGCTTTGCTTGCTACGTTGCCAAGGAACACGCCTTCAGAATTTGGCGTTGGCAACGTGCATCTCCCTATCCTGGGCCAAGTCTTTGTATTCAGCGTTGTTTACCTGCGTTGTCCTCAAACACGCCCCTCATCTCTAGGCTGGCAACGTGCTCGAGGTTTTGGACTAGCTCCCCAAGGTTGCTTGCTGCGTTGCCAAGGAACACGCCTTCAAAATTTGGCGTTGGCAACGTGCTTCACACCCTTCCTACCCAAGCCTTCTTGCTGGTGGCGTTGTCACCAAACACGCCCTTGTTGGTGGTGTTGGCAACGTGCTAGGGAGCTGCTTCCTTCCAGGTTTTTGCTCTCTGGCGTTGCTATGGAACACGCTATTAGTTTGGGGAGTTGGCAACGTGCCAACCCGCTCTTTTTGGCTTGCTTTGGATTGTTGGAGTTGCCCTCAAACACGCCATTGTAAATTCAAGTTGGTAACTTGCTTGGGGCTTCAAATTCACCTTCCAGGACTACTTGGCGTTATTGCCAAACACTCAAGTGATAATGCACGTTGGCAACTCCCAAGTCTCTTCTTCCTTGCCAAGCTTGCTATGTCCCCAATCTTTCTTGCTCTAATTCTTGCTGGCTTGACCTTCTTGCTTCATTACCTATCATTAACCAAAGAATTTGCTTCAAAGTTTTGCCATTCTATACAACAATTTTCAAGAGATTCATCCATGCTAATTCATTTGTCAACTCCTTGAATTCTTTGCGCAAATATGGCCAAATTCCACCTAGTTCTTGGTTCATGAATGAATGGAGAGAAAACTCACACAAATGCTTG
This sequence comes from Arachis ipaensis, assembly GCF_000816755.2. Classification (NCBI taxonomy): domain Eukaryota; kingdom Viridiplantae; phylum Streptophyta; class Magnoliopsida; order Fabales; family Fabaceae; genus Arachis; species Arachis ipaensis. Next base: position 93,293,215 of record NC_029789.2, read on the forward strand.
TTTATTTCAAGGAAAGTGAATGAAATTAAGCTAAAACTACTTAAACTAACTAGCTAATATAGCAAAGATGCAAATGCATCACGGGACAAAGCCACCATCCTAACAACGTCAATCTTAATGTCTTCTCAATTATAATCACAATACGAGAGAGGAAATTCTCAACCTCAACTCGTTTGTTCATTCTGGGATATAGTGCTCGTCACACTCTTGGGATATAGTGTCTGTCACACTTTTCAATAATAATCTCGTCATAATCCCTATTCACATACATAAACGTATCGGAGGGAATCCTCAATCTCCCCAATTCATTATCAATTTATCAAGTTTAGGTTCATTAATTTCTATCTTTCATCAATTATGAACTCCTTTAACTCGTGAATGGGATAATACCACCGTCCTCACTGTGGGCGGGACAACCCACCATCCCGACAACAAAGTCATCTAGTTTAACAAAACGTTAATCCAGAAATAATTCAATTTAATTCATTCCATATACTCACACTCATTCCAGAGCCCAAAAACTAGGTATTGGACCTTAATTGGGGGTTACGAAAGGTTACAAGCTTACCAAAAAAGTTAAATAGTAAAAAAGAAGAGTTTAATTGAGAAAATAGGACTTGTGCGTACGCATCACCCTTATGCGTACACACAAATCAGAGACGTTTCCCAGCTTGCACGTACGCATGTAAAATTCCTCTCGTGCGTGCGCACACTCCCCGTGCGTATGCACGAGTCCCTTCACCCGTTCTGACTTGTGCATGCGCACATATATCAGAATTTCTGATTTTTCTGTAAACTCTCAGATTTCAGATTTTTATACCAAATTTTGAACTCTCATAACTTTCTATACAAAATTCTATTTTTATTCATTCTTAATCCGATTTAAAGCTCTCATCACCACCTTTAATTTAAGATAAATTTCATAAAAATATGAACTCCAACTTTCCAAGCACCAAGTTATGGCCCATCATAATTAGTTAAAAACTCATTTTTTTTACCAAATTCTGACTTTTGTTCAATTTCACCAAACCTCAATCCAATTCAACTCTAAACCACTCCAAAAACATTTTTACCCTTTTTCAAATACTCATTCACCAATTTTCACTATTTTCAAGCCTGACCAAACTCCATTCTAATTCTTTAGTACATCCATTTACAACAACAACATACAACACACATAATTCAATATTCACAACTAAACCAAGATCAATCATCAAACTCATTATCATTATTTCTAACAATTTACAACATGGTACACCAATGCTTACCTCAACTTACCAAATAGGAGATTCCTCACCCTATCACGGCCTCCTGCCCAATTTTAATACCAAACAATACAATAACAACTATACCACAACATTCATATTCAATTTCATTCACACGACCATATATTGCTCAACAAGCACACAATTCTCATAATCATACTAAATCACAATCCATCATCAACATCTATCATTCGACGCTATACTAGGGTAGTTAACCTAGTTTTTCACATACTATTACACAGTGCCTATCTGAAAGTAAAATCCGAACCTTAATGACGCAAAGTTCAAGCTTTCAGGCTTTTCCTTCCAAACTTTCCAAGCCTCAAATTGGTTCACACCAATGTTCAAGTCCAAATTCTACAATTCCACCAAATCAAGCTTCTAATTACTCAATCTAACACCATGTCATATAATTTGGCACAATGTCAAAACTAGGACTCATATAAATTGATGAACCAAGAGGATAAAAAGGGTCCTTACCTTTACCCACTAAAATTAGTGATGCAAACCACTAAGAACTAAAGCTAGAGGACTCCTATAATATCAAAATCACTAGAAATACTCAATACCCAAGTGCAAAATACGAAATCAGATTTGAATAAGAAACTAGGGCTAGGGTTTTAAGTTTCTCACAAAACTAATCAAATAGAATTAAATAGGAGGAGATAAGCTTCACGTGGCCACAAATGGCTCGTCAATCAAAACTCTGTAACAAAAATTATGGTGATTTAAATGCGATGAAGTTAGGGTTTTCCTTCTTTCCCTCTCTCTCTTCTCTTTCCAATCGTGCCCCTCTCTCTTGGAGTGGGAAAAATGAGCTAAATTTACTAAGTTATGAGCTTATATATGTGTGGACTTGGACCCAACATGGGTCCATTTGGTTATTTTTGGTCCGTTGGCCTTATCTTGAGCCAAAACTTTTAAGATAAGTGCTCGAGCTTGTGTTTTAAATTAAATTCTCAACGGTAATTTTATAAATATAAATTTCTAATTTTCTAATCCTCTTTTAGAATTATATAAGTTTTACTTCTTAACTTTTTATTTACTTTTTTTTCCTTATCAACTCTTCATTAATTGTGAGTGTAGCAATTTTTCAAAAATTAAATTTGAAAAAAACCGTGACTGACCCACATTGTTGAAAATTAAATTTTGAGTGGCTTCGGACAAGAGAACTAATTAATTTGTATTATAATAAAAAGTCAAAACTATTTAAAATAAAAATACTATTTGTACACTAAAATCAGCTAATAATATATTTTTGAATAAATATGTAACACCCCAATTACCCTAAGCTTTACCTCTAGCCGTAAAGTAAAGGTTAATCAGAGATTACGACAGTCCTAAGGTTTATACGTATATATATATATAGAGAAGAAAATAATATAATCTAGAAGCCTGATGAAGGATATAGCTCAAAGACAGAGTTACAAAAGCGCGAAACGTTCACACGAAGCTAACGCATAGAATACAAGGTATAGACATAAGAGGATAAAACATATATAAATACAAGAATATAATACTTATCGAGAACTAGCCGCAACTTGCGGAGTTTAAGCCGACCAATTACAAATAGAAAGATACAGAGTTTTAGAATTAAAACAGCTTATACAACCTATCTCTCAAATAAGCCTCTAAGGCCATAAAGATAAATGTGCAAAGGTGAGAGAATACTATGACGAAAGTAAAACAGAAATACACAAGAGACGAACCATACTCTGCTCTGTCACCATATCCGCAATCTCACCGAAGTAGATTACGACCTGCATCTGAAAAACAATAATGTAAGATGTAAGGCCCCGGGACGCGGAAGGCAATCCTAGAACTGCACACCAAACCGATATTCAAGCTTAACATAAATAAATAAATAAAGAAAGAACTTAAACCATAAACCGGGTTATCTAAACTTAGGGAAATTCTACTAGAACTAGTCACACTGCTGTATCCCACAGCCTTCGCCACCCTAACCTCTGTGCGATCCCATCGCCACCACCTACCTAACCTCCTCAGCACCAGACAAACACAATTAATGCAAACAAGTAATACACAGGTAGTAATCATATATAACAAGTAATTCAAGAAGCAAGTAGGCATATTATACAATTAGGTAAACTCAAGTAATCAAAGCAAGCAAGCATATAGAGGATGCATATGATGAATGCCTGTCCTATTGGCTCGTGATATCACTTGTCGGTCCGTAAATGCCAACCCGACACATCCTCCCAGATGTAGCCTTTTCTGCCACGCCAGGGATATAGTGCCCTGCACACTCATGTAATAGGGAGTCTACTACGCCGGGGATATAGATCCCACATACTTCGTGCAGCAGAGAAGGAAATAACCACAACAAATCATGCAGCAAAACTATCTGCCACACCAGGGATATAGGCCCCGCACACTCTCAACAAAACTGGTCATGCAGCAGAACAATCTGCCATGCCGGAGATATAAGCTCCGCACACTTTCAATAACAACTGGTCATGCAGCAGAATAATCTGCTACGCCGGAGATATAGGCTCCGCACACTCTAATATAATCCAATAATTTCCTCATCATCAAATCATCACCAGATATTACCATTCTTCATCTCAAATCACTCTTAGTTATCAATTCTCAACATTCCAAGGATATAGTGCTTGGCACACTTTCTTTCAAACATTATCAATTCCAAGGATATAGTGCCTGGCACACTCTCAACATTCATCAGGATCATTCATTCCTTTTTGAGTCCCCAACTCCTCACATCCATCATCAATATCCTTTATTCCAAATCACCACAAATATTTTACATTAACTTATTACCTTAAATTCTCATAAGCCTCATTATTCACCAATATAACTAATCATCATAAATACTCATCAATACCCATAATTTCCAACAATCACCATCAACCACACTAATCCAATAACCAACAAATACATCAATTCACAAATAATTATTCGTAGGCCAATAACATCCAATCCTATCTTAGGATCAATTAGCGTAAGTGTCCAGAAACATTACATGTTACATAAGAAAAACCGAAACCATACCTTGGCCGATTCCCAAATGCTCCAAAATACCAAAACGAAACCACCAAACTTGATCCAAAGCCTCAACCAACTCCAACAAACACCAAAGCTCAAACTAACATCACATATATATACCAACATAAAAACCTAATATACATAAAATAACTTAACACAAGGATTTAGTGAAACCTTACCTTATCCAACGAGATTAGGGGTAAAATCTATCAATTCCCCGCTACTTGAGATCACCTAAAGAAGTAAAACTACAAAACTTGCTCAAAACCCCAACCTAAAAACGTGCAGAAACTTAGGGCAGAAAACTGGTATGTGAGATGCAATTTATTACCAGATTTTTTTGTATAAAAGGGAAGATCTCGTTGAGAGTTTCGTGTGGCCACAAACGGCTCGTCAATCGAAGCTCCGGATCAAAAGTTATGGAGCTTTGAAGGAGGAAGTAAATAGTAACAATGGCTTCTCCTCCTCTCTTCTTCTAAACCGCGCCCCTCTCTTCAAAGTGAAGGGAAATGAGCCGAAAAGCTCATTAAGTGGGTTTATATATGTTGGACCTTGGGCCCAATTTGGGCCCGATCCAACCCGTTAGCGTTTTTAGCCCGTTTAGCCCACTTTGAGCCAAAACCTTTAAGATTAGTTTCCGATTTTCAATTCTAAATTATTTTTCTCCTTTCAAAACAATAAATCATTTTTCTAAAATATTATTTTTGTTAAAAGACAATACCGGGCAGGCTTAAACCAGTTCGACCGGTTCGACTGCCGGTTCTCGGTCTTTCACAGAAAATACATTTTCCGACTCAGAAAAATTCATTAAAACCAATTTTTCACATTTATATTTTCAAATTAAAACTTCTAAATTTTGAATCCATCTCAGGCACTTAAAGTTTATTATTTTTATTAAAACAGTTTTGCGTGGAAAACCCCAGTTCTTACATCCTCTCCTCCTTAAAAAGATTTTCGCCCTCGAAAATCCGAGCTACACGATATATCCCCATCAAAGCGCCCTGTCGTGTTAACGTTCCCTCTCGCCTTCTCCTGCGTCACTCTGATTATCGTCATCAAGAATCCGAAAGTTTTCTTAAAACAAATACCAATTTTTGGTAATATGTTTCTAAAACCTTCAAAACAAGTTTATTTTAAATGAGTTCATTGTTAAAGCTCTTTCAAGGAGTCAAAAATCATTTGTTCGTAAGTCAAATACTTGAAATCACGGTTTTCTCGTATAAAAATTTTCAATTTAAATCCGCATTCAACAAGATAATTTAGAAACCAAGTTCACAATTTGATAAAATCATAGAACTCACTTTTGCTTTTTAAACAATATCCTTCAGAATAAGATCAATATCAAAACTTTTTCAAAAGACTCAAAAATCATTTATTCTTAAATCAATTACTTTGAACCACAATTCCCTTAAACTCATTTAAAATCCTTAAATCCTAATTTCAGTAAAATTCCTTATTGATAAGATAAATTATAAACTAAAATCACAAATCAATAAAATCTTAAAACTCACTTTTTCTTTTAAATCATGTCATCATATCAAAATTTCTGACTTACTTTCAAAACCAAATCATTCAAGCCAAGTTCCAAACCAAAGTTCCAAACCAAATCTGAAAATCCTTATAAACCTTAAAACTTTTTCAACATGGTTCAACACCATAACAGTTAGAAATCGAAAATCCTAAGTAAAAACTGCAAAATCTTCATTCGTTACTTCCGTTGCCACAAGTGTTAAGCCGCACCCATCAGCCGATATGCCGCAAACTCCATGTACAGAATTTTTTGGAACATGCTGATCTTGTAACGCATAGGCTAAGCTAGTCACCCTTACTACCTCTCCGTTAACGTGTTTGACCTCATCCGTGAGTTGCCATTATGGTTTCTTTTCCACACCAAACAATCGATATCAAGGTGATCAGTCTCAATATCTCAAGGTCGGTGCTTCAATTATTCCCAAAGGCACTCTCAAACAAGCATGCTATGCAATATCAATGAGATAACCTAAATAGCATGAAAGAAAAATGACCCAGAATATGCAATGAAGCACAATCGGTCCATCCCTCAGGCTAACGAGGACGAACTGCTCTGATACCACTAAATGTAACACCCAAATTACCCTAAGCCTTACCTCTAGCCGTAAAGCAAAGGTTAATCAGAGATTACGACAGTCCTAAGGCTTATACGTATATATATATATATATATATATAAGGAAATAATATAATCTAGAAGCCTGATGAAGGATATAGCTTAAAGACAGAGTTACAAAAGCGCGAAATGTTCACACGAAGCTAACGCATAAAATACAAGGTATAGACATAAGAGGATAAAACATATATAAATACAAGAACATAATTCTCATAGAGAACTAGGTGCAGCTTGCGGAGTTTAAGCCGACCAGTTACAAATAGAAAGATACAGAGTTTTAAAATTAAAATAGCTTATACAACTGATGAGCGGATAATTTATACGCTTTTTGGCATTGTTTTTAGTATGTTTTTAGTAGAATCTAGTTACTTTTAGGGATGTTTTTATTAGTTTTTATGTTAAATTCACATTTCTGGACTTTACTATGAGTTTGTATGTTTTTCTGTGATTTCAGGTATTTTCTGGCTGAAATTGAGGGACTTGAGCAAAAATCAAATTCAGAGGTTGAAGAAGGACTGCTGATGTTGTTGGATTCTGACCTCCCTGCACTCAAAGTGGCGTTTCTGGAGCTACAGAACTCAAAATGGCGCGCTTCCAATTGCGTTGGAAAGTAAACATCCAGGACTTTCCAGCAATGTATAATAGTTTATACTTTGACCGGGTTTAGATGACGCAAAAGGGCGTTGAATGCCAGTTCTAAGCTGCAGTCTGGAGTTAAACGCCAGAAACACGCCACTAACCAGAGTTGAACGCCAGAAATACGTTATAACCTGGCGTTCAACTCCAGAAAGAGCCTCTGCACGTGTAACATTCAAGCTCAGCCCAAGCACATACCAAGTGGGCCCCGGAAGTGGATTTATGCATCAATTACTTACTTCTGTAAACCCTAGTAGCTAGTTTAGTATAAATAGGACCTTTTACTATTGTATTAGGCATCTTGGGACGTCTAGTACTTAGATCATGGGGGCTGGCAATTCGGCCATGCCTGAACCTTTCACTTATGTATTTTCAAACGGTAAAGTTTCTGCACTCCATAGATTAAGGTGTAGAGCTCTGCTGTTCCTCATGAATTAATGCAAAGTACTACTGTTTCTATTCAATTCAACTTATTCCACTTCTAAGATATTCATTCGCACTTCAATATGAATGTGATGAACGTGACAATCATCATCATTCCCCCACGAACGCGTGCCTGACAACCACTTCCGTTCCACCTTAGATTGGATGATTATCTCTAGGATCTCTTCATCAGAATCTTCGTGGTATAAGCTAGATTGATGGCGGCATTCATGAGAATCCAGAAAGTCGAAACCTTGTCTGTGGTATTCCGAGTAGGATTCTGGGATTGAATGACTATGACGAACTTCAAACTCGCGAGTGCTGGGTGAATCCTATTCCAGTATGATCGAGAACCTCAGATGATTAGCCATGCTGTGACAGAGCATTTGGACCTTTTTCACTAGAGGATGGGATGCAGCTATTGACCACGGTGATGCCTCCAGATGATTAGCCATGCAGTGACAGCGCATCGGACCATTTTCACAGAGAGGATGATAAGTAGCCATTGACAATGGTGATGTCCTTACATAAAGCCAGCCATGGAAAGGAGTAGGATTGATTGGATGAAGACAGTAGGAAAGCAGAAGTTCAGAGGAACGAACACATCTCCATACGCTTATCTGAAATTCTCACCAATGATTTACATAAGTATTTCTATCCTGACTTTCTAGTTATTACTTATTTTTGAAAACTCCATAACTATTTGATATCCGCCTGACTGAGATTTACAAGGTGACCATAGCTTGCTTCAAGCCGACAATCTCCGTGGGATCGACCCTTACTCACGTAAGGTTTATTACTTGGACGACCCAGTGCACTTGCTGGTTAGTTGTATCGAAGTTGTGAATGAAAAATGATTTATTAAGACGTGCGTACAGAGTTTTTGGCGCCGTTGCCTGAGATCACAATTTCGTGCACCAAGTTTTTGGCGCCGTTGCCGGGGATTGTTTGATTTTGGACAACTGACAGTTCATCGTGTTGCTCAGATTGGGTAATTTTCTTTTTATTTTATTTTCAAAAAGTTTTCAAAAAAAAATTTTTCAAAAATCTTTCGAAAATTTTCCCTTTCTTTTCGAAAATTATTTCAGAATTTTTAAGAATGAATTCTAGTGTTTCATGAAGCATGTTGAAGCCTGGCTGGCTGTAAAGCCATGTCTAAATTCTTTTGGACTGAGGCTTCCAAACCATCATCACAAGAGCAAGCTAGCTGTTCCTGATCCACCTGCTGTTGTATGACTGATTTGTATCTTCTAAAGCTGGGCTGGCTATTAAGCCATGCCTAACCCTCAGATTGGAGCTTTAGACTAAGAGTACAAGATTCCTAGAATTCATATTAAAAATTTTGGAATCCTTATTTTTCTTTTTCACATTAATTTTCGAAAAATCCAAAAAAATTTCATAAAATTATAAAAATCAAAAAAAATATTTTGTGTTTCTTGTTTGAGTCTTGAGTCAAATTTTAAGTTTGGTGTCAATTGCATGTTCATCTTGCATTTTTCGAAAAAATTCATGCATTCATGGTGTTCTTCATGATGTTCAAGTTGTTCTTGGTAAGTCTTCTTGTTTGATCTTGATGTTTTCTTGTTTTGTGTCTTTTCTGGTTTTTCATATGCATTCTTGCATCCATAGTGTCTGAACATGAAAGATTTCTAAGTTTGGTGTCTTGCATGTTTTCTTTGCATATAAAATTTTTCAAAAATAAGTCTTGATGTTCATCTTGACATTCAAAGTGTTCTTGGTGTTCATCTTGACATTCATAGCATTCTTGCATACATTCATTGTTTTGATCCAAAATTTTCATGCATAACATCATTTTCGTGTTTTTCTCTCTCATCATTAAAAATTCAAAAATCAAAAAAATATCTTCCCCTTTTTCTCTCTTAAAATTTCGAAAATTAGATTTGACTTTTTCAAAAATTTTAATATCTAGTTGTTTTTATGAGTCAAATCAATTTTTCAATTTAAAAATCTTATCTTTTTCAAAATCTTTTTCAAAAATCAAATCTTTTTCATTTTTCTTAGTTATTTTCAAAAATTCTAAAAATATTTTTCAAAAATCTTTTTCTTATCTTTATCACATAATTTTCGAAAATAACATCATCAATTAATGTTGTGATTCAAAAATTTCAAGTTTGTTACTTGCTTGTTAAGAAACATTCAAACTTTAAGTTCTAGAATCATATCTTGTGATTTCTTGTGAATCAA
>NC_029789.2:93303032-93306652 GCF_000816755.2 Arachis ipaensis
CTGTTCTTCTTCTTTTCTTCTACTCACACAGGGACCTCTATACTGTGGTAAAAAGGATCCCTATTATTATTTTTCTGTTCCCTCTTTTTCATATGAGCAGGAGCAAGGACAAGAATATCCTTGTTGAAGCAGATCCAGAACCTGAAAGGACTCTGAAGAGGAAACTAAGAGAAGCTAGATTACAACAATCCAGCAAGCACCTTTCAGAAATTTTCGAACAAGAAGAGGAGATGGCAGCCGAAAATAATAATAATGCAAGGAGGATGCTTGGTGACTTTACTGCACCTAATTCCAATTTACATGGAAGAAGCATCTCCATCCCTACCATTGGAGCAAACAACTTTGAGCTGAAACCTCAATTAGTTTCTCTGATGCAGTAGAACTGCAAGTTTCATGGACTTCCATCTGAAGATCCTTTTCAGTTCTTAACTGAATTCTTGCAGATCTGTGATACTGTTAAGACTAATGGAGTAGATCCTGAAGTCTACAGGCTCATGCTTTTCCCTTTTGCTGTGAGAGACAGAGCTAGAACATGATTGATACTCTGAATGCCATATTGGCTCAGAATAAAATATTGACCCAGCAAGTCAATATGATTTCTCAGAGTCTGAATGGAATGCAAGCTGCATCCAACAGTACTCAAGAGGCATCTTCTGAAGAATAAGCTTATGATCCTGAAAACCCTGCAATAGCAGAGGTGAATTACATGGGTGAACCATATGGAAACACCTATAATCCCTCATGGAGAAATCACCCAAATCTCTCATGGAAGGATCAGCAAAAGCCTTAACAAGGCTTTAATAATGGTGGAAGAAACAGGTTTAACAATAGTAAACCTTTTCCATCATCCACTCAGCAACAGACAGAGAATTCTAAGCAGAATCTATCTAGCTTAGCAAATTTAGTCTCTGATCTGTCCAAGGCCACTTTAAGTTTCATGAATGAAACAAGGTCCTCCATTAGAAATTTGAAAGCACAAGTGGGCCAGCTGAGTAAAAGGATCACTGAAATCCCTCCTAGTACTCTCCCAAGCAATACAGAAGAAACTCCAAAAGGAAAGTGCAAGTCCATTGAAATGACCATCATGGCCGAAACCACAAAAGAGGAGGAGGACGTGAATCCCATAGAGGAAGACCTCCTGGGACGTCCAGTGATCAACAAGGAGTTTCCCTCTGAGGAACCCAAGGAATCTGAGACTCATCTAGAGACCATAGAGATTCTATTGAACCTCCTTATGCCCTTCATAAGCTCTGATGAGTATTCCTCTTCTGAAGAGAATGAGGATGTTACTGAAGAGCAAGTTGCCAAGTTCCTTGGTGCAATCATGAAGCTGAATGCCAATTTATTTGGTAAAGAGACTTGGGGAGATGAACCTCCCCTGTTCACCAATGAACTAAATGCATTGGATCAACTGAGATTGCCTCAGAAGAAACAGGATCCTGGAAAGTTCCTAATACCTTGTACCATAGGCACCATGACCTTTGAGAAGGCTCTATGTGACCTGGGGTCAGGAATAAACCTCATGCCCCTCTCTGTAATGGAGAAACTGGGAATCTTTTAGGTGCAAGCTGCTAAAATCTCATTAGAGATGGCAGACAACTCAAGAAAAGAGGCCTATGGACAAGTAGAGGACATGTTAGTAAAGGTTGAAGGCCTTTACATCCCTGCTGATTTCATAATCCTAGATACTGGGAAGGATGAGGATGAATCCATCATCCTTGGAAGACCCTTCCTAGTCACAGCAAGAGCTGTGATTGATGTTAACAGAGGTGAACTAGTCCTTCAATTGAATGAGGACTCCCTTGAGTTTAAAACTCAAGGACATCCTTCTGTAAACATGGAAAAGAGGCACAGTAAGCTTCTCTCAAAACAGAGTCAAACAGAGCCCCCACAGTCAAACTCTAAGTTTGGTGTTGGGAGGCCACAACCAAATTCTAAGTTTGGTGTTGAACTCCCATATCCAAACTCTAAGTTTGGTGTTGGGGAGTCTCAACAATACTCTGAACATCTGTGAGGCTCCATGAGAGCCCACTATCAAGCTATTGACTTTAAAGAAGCGCTTATTGGGAGGCAACCCAATTTTTATTTATCTAATTTATTTTCATTCTTGTTGTTCTTTCATGTTTTATTAGGTTCATGATCATGTGGAGTCACAAAATAAATCAAAAAATTAAAAACAAAATAAAAAATAGCAGAAGAAAAATCACACCCTGGAGGAGGATCTCACTAGCGTTTAAACGCCAGTAAGGAGCATCTGGCTGGCATTCAACACCAGAACAGAGCAATGATCTGGCGTTGAACGCCAGAAACAAGCAGCATCCTGGCGTTCAGACGCCAGAAATACACACTGAGGAAGAGCTGGCGCTGAACGCCAGAAACAAGCATAGAACTGGCGTTCAACGCCAGAAACATGCTGCATCTGGGCGCTGAACGCCCAGAACAAGCATCAGTTCGGCGTTTAAACGCCATAATTGCATGCAAAGGCATCTTACATGCCTAATTAATGTAGGGATGTAAATCCTTAACACCTCAAGATCTGTGGACCTCACAGGATCATCTCAGGATCTGTGGGCCCCACAGGATCCCCACCTTCCCTCCTCATAATCCTAGTTTTTTCTTCCACATCTTCTTCTTCATCTATTCTTTCTTCTCCTGCTTGAGGGCGAGCAACATTCTATGTTTGGTGTGGTAAAAGCATTGCTTATTTTGCTTTTCCATAACCATTGATGGCACCTAATTAACCAAAAAAAAAAAAAAAAAAGAGAGAGAGAGAGAAGAGAAAAGGGAAGACAAAAGCTTCCACCTCCAAGTCATGGGAGATGGAGAGATTCATGTAAAGGATTTATAGCTCAGTGGTAGAACATTTGACTGCAAATCAAGAGATCCCTGAGATACCTCAGGGGATACATTTTCCCCCAAGTTGGCTCTTGAAAGAATGATGACAAGGAGACATGTTATTTGATAATCTGAAAAATCATAAAAATGATTCTTGAAGCAAGAAAAAGCAGCAAAGAACAAAGCTTGCAGAAAAAAAAATATATAGCGAAAAAAAAAAGCAAGCAGAAAAAGCCAAAGTTCTTAAAACCAAAAGGCAAGAGTAAAAAGCCAATAACCCTTAAAACCAAAAGGCAAGGGTAAATAAAAAGGATCCCAAGGCTTTGAGCATCAGTGGATAGGAGGGCCTAAAGGAATAAAACCCTGGCCTAAGCGGCTAAACCAAGCTGTCCCTAACCATGTGCTTGTGGCGTGAAGGTGTCAAGTGAAAACTTGAGACTGAGCGGTTAAAGTCAAGGTCCAAAGCAAAAACAGAGTGTGCTTAAGAACCCTGGACACCTCTAATCGGGGACTTTAGCAAAGCTAAGTCACAATCTGAAAAGGTTCACCCAATTATGTGTCTGTGGCATTTATGTATCCGGTGGTAATACTAGAAAACAAAGTGCTTAGGGCCACGGCCAAGACGCATAAAGTAGCTGTGTTCAAGAATCAACATACTGAACTAGGAGAATCAATAACACTATCTGAACTCTGAGTTCCTATAGATGCCAATCATTCTGAACTTCAATGAATAGAGTGAGATGCCAAAACTATTCAAGAGGCAAAAAGCTACAAGTCCCGCTCAT
>NC_029789.2:93306677-93344523 GCF_000816755.2 Arachis ipaensis
TGAAGCTATGTTGATTGGTCGTTCACGTGATCCAGTAGGTTCATTATTTGGAATGCACTCATTCCCAGTTAGGGTGCCTCTAACAGCCGAACTTCGTTCGATACCAGTGGAACATTTAGAGTCAGTCCGCCTATAGTTTATCAATACATCAAAAGCTTTTATTCATTATTGATCTTTCAGTCCTATCTTTATGAATACATTTGGTAACCACTCTTAAAGTTTATTCGCATACCTCTACACAAGCAAAGAGACTTGAAGACGAAAAGACGATAGAAGTAGGTTAGTTAGGATGAGGAAAGGTACCGACCGAAATACATTCCTGTAGTGGTAACAGTTACCGATGAATAGTAGGAGAGACACTTTTACCAGGCTACGTGACAGTGTGTCGTACCGATTAGTAGACCTCCGTAGTGGCACCAGTTACGACGTAGGGTAGGAGAACACTTTTACCAGGTTTACGAGACAGTGTCGTGCCGATTAGTAGACTCCAAGAGCTAGTATGACCTTATCCTAAGTGGGAGGAAAACGCAGACAGTGATGCGGGTCGTGAGCGCTCAAACTTCAAGCAGTGTCAGTAAGTTAGGGTCTAGGATGAGCCTTATGGTGTCTGTTCCAAATCTGAAAGGCCTAAGAGTACTTACGGCGGTAGTTAGATCGAATGTGGTGCTTCTAAGACTAATTCTCTATGTGAATGAAAAACGATTTATTAAGACGTGCGTACAGAGTTTTTGGCGCCGTTGCCTGAGATCACAATTTCGTGCACCAACAACCTATCTCTCAAATACGCCTCTAAGGTCAAAAAGATAAATGTGCAAAGGTGAGAGAATACTATGACAAAAGTAAAATAGAAATACACAAGAGACGAACCATACTCCGCTCTGTCACCATATCCGCAATCTCACCAAATTAGATTATGACCTGCATCTGAAAAATAACAACAAAGTATGGAATGAGAACCGGAGGTTCTCAGTATGGTAACAGTGCCCAATAATGTAAGGTGTAAGGCCCCGGGACGCCGAAGGCAATCCTAGAACTGCACACCAAACCGATATTCAAGCTTAACATAAATAAATAAATAAATAAAGAACTTAAACCATAAACCGAGTTATCTAAACTTAGCGAAATTCTATTAGAACTAGTCACACCGTTGTATCCCATAGCCTTCGCCACCCTAACCTCCGTGCGATCCCATCGCCACCACCTACCTAACCTCCTCAGCACCAGACAAACACAATTAATGCAAACAAGTAATACACAGGTAGTAATCATATATAACAAGTAATTCAAGAAGCAAGTAAGCATATTATACAATTAGGTAAACTCAAGTAATCAAAGCAAGCAAGCATATAGAGGATGCATATGATGAATGCCTGTCCTATTGGCTCGTGATATCACTTGTCAGTTTGTAAATGCCAACCCGATACATCCTCCCGGATATAGCCTTTTCTTCCATGCCAGGGATATAGTGCCCTGCACACTCATGTAATAGGGAGTCTACTACACCGGGGATATAGGCCCTGCACACTTTCTGCAGCAGAAAAGGAAATAACCACAACAAATCATGCAGGAGAACTATTTGCCACGCCAGGGATATAGGCCCCGCACACTCTCAACAAAACTGGTCATGCAACAGAACAATTTGCCACGCTGGAGATATAAGCTCTGCACACTTTCAATAACAACTGGTCATGCAGCATAACAATCTACTACGCCGGAGATATAGGCTCCGCACACTCTAATATAATCCAATAATTTCGTCATCATCAAATCATCACCAGATATTACCATTCCTCATCTCAAATCACTCTCAGTTATCAATTCTCAACATTCCAAGGATATAGTGTCTGACACAATCTCGACATTCATCAGGATCATTGATGAGGGGGCAGAAGTTGGTGAATTAAAAATTATTAAAATAGTTACGTTACAAGTATAGTTCTTAACTCACCGAAAATCTGCCTATCAATTTAGAAATATGTCACAGAGAGTTTAAATTAAAAATTACTGGGAGTTTAAGTCCTAGGTCGTCTCCCAACGAGTTGCAGAAAAGTGTGCTATTTTATTAATCAGATGTTCCAAGAAGTTGAGTTAAGTAGAGGGAAAATCAAAAAGGGGAAATTTAAATAATATGAATAAAAGCCTTGACTGGGAGTTGATTAGTTGGAATCTCTATTATTGATGGGATGATCTCAAGATTAATTTATAATTAATGGTTGTTCTGTTTAGTTATCCTTTACTAGGTAAGGGAAAGTCAAACAAGTTGGAATGCTAGATCTATTCACGAGTTGCAACCCACTTAGTTCAAAGGGATTGGTGTTAGTGATTAGATAACAATTCAACAGCTAACCCAATTACAATTTTTCTTTCAATCCTTCCAACTCAAGAGTTCCTTTCAATCAACTCCCCATCAAGTGAGGGAACTACTGACTCATTGCAAATAATAAATCCATAACAAATGAAAGGGAATTAAAAGAAGACATGATTATTGGAATGGAGAAATAAATTAAAATGGAAGAAATAATCCTTGTATCAAATAATCATGAAAGTATTCAAATGACAAAATTGAACAAAGCGAAGAACATGGAAGAATACAACCAAGTTAAGAGAACGAACTAGAATGACGAGGTCTTGATGAAGAAAAATAACTCTTCTCAATGTTCCAATGCTAAGATCAATTCCCAAAATTAAAATTCTAAAACCTAGAGAGAAAAACCTAGAGGAGGAAAAAAACTAGCTCTCCAACTGTCTACTGTGTAGAACGAATGTTCTTCTTTATTTCTGCATATTCTCTGGCTCTAGTCTGCTGTTCCGAGCCAAAAACTGGGTCAAAATAAGGTCCAAAATTGCCCCCAGCGAAGTCTGCAGATTATGCAGATCGCACATGTCACGTGATCGCGTCATCCATGCGGACGCGTCATTCGCGCTTTTCCTTGCCACGCGTTCGCGTCGTCCACGCTACCGCGTCGCCTGAGCTTTTCCAATCTGCGCAGCCGCGTGAGCCATGCAGCCACATCACTGCGATTCGCTCTCCTTCGCACGGTCGTGTGAGCCATGCGACCGCGTCACTTCTCGCTGGTTATCTCCTCAAATTTTTGTGTTCCTTCCATTTTTGCTAGCTTCCTTTCTAATCTCCAACTCATTCATGCCCTATAAAGTCTGAAACACTCAACACACAGATCACGGCATCAAATGAAATAAAGGAGAATTAAAAATACATAATTAAAGTCTCTAGGAAGCAGTTTTCAAACATGTTATAAATTCAGGAAGGGATTATAATTTCATGCTAATTTAATGAATAAGTGGGTAAGGATCATGATAAAACCACACAATTAAACACAATATAAACCATAAAATAGTGGTTTATCAACCTCCCCACACTTAAACATTGGCATGTCCTCATGCTTAATTGAAGGAGATAAGGAAATAAGCATGAACATGTAGAAACTCATGGAATGCAATGCAAGCCTATATATAAATAAATGCAACTATATGATTCTTGCCCACTTGATCAAAAGTAAATAAGCTTCTTCAAAACAATTACAAATCAAATTCCACTAATTCTATCATTATACAATAAAACAGATAAAGGTGCAAGAAGATAGCTCATGAAAGCAGGGAACATGAAAATTCAAGCATTGAACCCTCACTGATAATGTATGTACGCTCTAATCTCTAGTGTATAGGGTAATCACTCTATCCTTCTCTAATCATACTTTCTAACTTTTCTTTTTCTCCTAACCAATCAACAACAGTTAATATACCAATGCAAACATCATGAGGTCTTTTCAAGGTTGTAATTGGGCTAAGGTACAGGTAGGGGTATACATTTGGTCAAGTGAGCTAATAAATTGAATCTTTAATTAACCCAAGCTTCAACCCAACCTATATATTTTTTTTTTAATGTAATCTTAAAGTTCATACCTAGCTACCCAGAATTCCCTTTTTCTATTCATACTCATGTATTAACTTTATATTTGATTTTATCATATGTGCATTGATCTTTGAATTCTGAATTTAACATTGGGGTAATTTTGTCCCCTTATTTATTTATATAAATAAAAAATATTTTTTTTGACATTAAAATAATTATAGCTTATCAATGCACATAGATTTTTAATTCTTATAGTGTCACATGAGTAGGTATCCAAATTTTCATTAAATTCTCATGACACATTCCCTTAACAACTTTTGTTCCCACAATCTCCCATACTTAACTAGCACAGACAATTCTATCTTAAGCTAACCAAAGATTCAATTTGGGATATACAATTATTTTTCAGCTTAAGGTTAGTAATGTGGTAAAATATAGAACAAATGGGATTTAAAGGCTCAAAGTGGTTAACAAAGGTAATTGGAAAGGGTAGGCTTAATTTGGATAAGTGAGTTTAAACAAATAATGGCCTCAATCATGTGCAAGTATGCAAATATAATAAATATTGGACATATAAGATAAAACAAAATATAGATTACAATCATAGAGAAGTTAACACACAAGAAAGAAATAATTATGGTTAAATAATGTAACCATACATAAAGGCTCAAATCTCTCACAGGTTGTGTGTTCTTTAGCTCAAATGTCATGTTCCAAATACAACTCAAGCAAATTTATCATAAAATTTTGAAAAATTAGTGAAATTTTGTTCTAAAGATAGAGTCTTAAAAGAAACTTATTGTCTTTTCAATCAAGTAGAACATGCATGCAACTATCCTAACCTATGCAATTTATTCTATTCTATAAAAGAAAGAAAATCTAACTAAAATATCCTAATTATTGGTGCTAGAGAAGAGAGATTACCTCCGGAAGTCAGGTACTGACCGACCTCCCCACACTTAAGGCTTTGCACCATCCTCGGTGCCGTATGTCAGGAACAGGGGTGGGCTGGTAGCAGTATCTCCACAATCGGGACCGGCATGGCTCCCTATGCTGGTAAAAGAGGTGGAGTCCGGGGTATCCGAGTCCCTGAAGTATCCCTTGAGTAGCTCCTTGAGGTGTTTGAATCGGCGCTCGTTACGGCGCTCTCTCAACTTAGCTTTGTGTTCTTACCGATCCAACCTTTCGATTATCTGCTGGGGCAATTCATCAGTTGTGGGTGCTTGGGGTGTTGAAGAAGGATTATCTTCAACTGGAGCAGTAGGAAGACTTGTAGTGGCTGCTGGAAGTCTGAGGAATTTTCCGTTAGGGACATACTGATCATCTAGTGGAAGCACGGCCTTGGTGTCCCCAGCTCTGTAGGAGACTCCGGCTGCTGAGACAAGATCTGAGACCAAGGCGGGGAAAGGTAAGTTGCCCGCAATTTGTACGTGTCCCATAGTATTCCGGATATGTCTTGAGAGATTCAGATGTTGGTCTGTAAGGATGCACCATAGTAGAACGGCCATGTTCGCAGTGAAGGAGGACTCATGAGTGCTCGGAAAGACGTAATGGGACATGATCTGTGCCCAGACGCGAGCCTCCAAGGTAAGTGCTAAAGCCAAGATTCCCTTAGAGCGGGTACGGTGGTATCCGTAGATCCAACGGCTACCAGGTAATGCGATAACTCCGAGAACGGAGTTCCAGTCAAATTGGTACCTCTGGCGCTTAAGTGCCGCTTCTTGGAAGGCGTCCATTCCTTCTGGAATAGGGGGGAGACTCAGAGCTTGCTGAATGGCCTCTTCTGTGATGGGGACTTGCTTCTGTCGGACATAAACAGACTGCAGGTTTGGCATGTAGAAGTTAGAGTAGAACTCAACTACCCAAGAAAGATTGACCTGCCTTGGCTATCTCCGTAGGAAACCCCATTGTCTTCATTCAATTTACGGCTCAACAAAGGTAGCAATATTGGACGGGAGGATAAGAAGGTATTCATTGTTATAGTTTCTTTCTGCCAGGATAGGGAACATCTGCTCACAGTAGCGATTGGGAAATCGCGCAGTGTCCTTTGCTGGAAAGGCTTTCTCCTTTTCATCAACCTTTATTATCCTCTTAACTCTTTTTGTTGAGGACTTGACTGCGGTTGAAGAAGGCTCTGCCACTAATGCTCTTTTAGTTCCTCTTCTTGCTGGTGGTTTGGAAGTAGCTTTCTCTTTTCCTTTCTTGGTGGCCATCCTGAAAGAAGGGAAGAGAAAGTAAATTAAATTCAAAAAGATATACAGCCAGGAAGGAAACGGGAAAGAGGGTGATGGATGCACATTAAGATATACTAACATTATCACATGCTCGCGAGTACATGTGAAAAGCCAACAATGGAAAATAGCTAGTGCATATAAAGACAAGTGACTGCAAGGTGTTTATTGGCGTGCCAGCAAAGGGCATGAGTAGCATAGACCAAGCAAGACTTTGTAACAAACCATCACGTTTGTATTGATAATTAAATTCAATTAATACAATAGTAAAGGAAAGTTGTGAAAAGCAAGCATTGAATAGTATAATAATATAGAGAAGTGCATAATGCCATTTGAGCTTTTTCACAAACACATAGCATGCATGATGAATAAGGTATAGAAAATATGAAAGTGAACATGCAAGCAATCCCTTAATTAGAATAAAAATAATTGTCAAACAATTTGCAACAATCCACAAACATATAATGAGGGATAATGACTCAAAAAATTTCTAACACCATTGATAAACCCATATTTCATGAGTTATTTTGTACTTAATTTGAGTGATTTACTCAATCCTTCACCCACTTATTCATATTAATTGCATGGTTTTACTTTCCCTGCCTTATTATGTGATGTGTGTGAAAAACATGTTTCCTAAGCTTTAATATTAATTATTTTAATTACCTTTATTTCCATTCGATGCCGTGATTAGTGTGTTGAGTAGTTTCAGATTTTCTAAGGCAGAATGACTTAAAGGATGGAAAAGGAAACATACAAAAATGGAAGAAAAGCACAAAACGGAGCTTCTAAAGAAACTGGCATGCACGCGATCGCATGGACGACGCGATCGCGTGCCAAGCGCGAATCAGCAGCGACGTGGCCGCATGACTGACGCGACCGCGCGCCTTAAGCAGAACGCACATGACGCGGTCGCATGACTGACGTGACCGCGTGGCAAGGAAATGCTCCGAATGACGCAACCGCATGACCCACGCGGACGCGTGACAGAGGCCACGCACCAGAAATTACAGAACACGCCCCCAGCGAATTCTGAAGCCCTTTTTGGCCCAAATCCAAGTCCAGAAGGCATAGACCAGAGGTTATGAAGTGGAAGAATGCATCCATTCAGGGAGAGCTCGCACTTTTGTTACTTTCTATGATTCATAATTAGTTTGAGAGGGAGATCTTCTCCTCTCTCTCTTAGGATTAGGATTTAGGACTTCTCTTAGTTTTTAAGAGTAACTCTTGATCCAGGTTTAATATTTACTTTAATTCATGTTTCTATGCTACTTTCACTTTAATGCTTTTCTTCGTATCTATAAATGTTGCCAACTTGACTTATGAACTCTTTCCATGTTCTGATTTGAATGAATGATTATTTGAGGTATTTCAGTTATTGATTGCTTTCTCTTTAATTTGTGTTACCATTGCTTTCCATCTGAGGACACTTTTTATTCCAGCAATTTACTTTTTTCCCTTTTGGTCCTGGTTAAGAAATCAGAAACTCAACAGTTATTAACTCAGCATAATTGATAATCGTTATCTTGTCAATTGAGCTGAACTTCAGTAATCCCAACCTTTTCTTAGGAAAGAAATAGGATTCAAAGGTCAATTTAATTAGTCCCTTGACTTACTTTTACTTTAAAGGTTGACCAAGTGGAATTTACATTCAACTTTCATTATTGTTGAGAGAGATAACTAAGTTGGACTTCCAATTTCTCTTATCTTGCCAAAAGTTTGCTTTATAGTATTTATTTATTTTAATTGCCACCTACTTTACTTGTCATTTAAATTACTTGTTCCTCATTCTTGAAACCTCAATTTGCAATCCCCATAGCCAATAATAAGAACATACTTCCACGCAGTTCCTTGAGAAGACGACCCGAGGTTTGAATACTCGGTTAACAATTTTTAAGGGGTTTGTTACTTGTGACACCCAAAACATTTGTATGAAAGGACTTTTGAAGGTTTAGAAACTATACTTGCAACGAAGATTTATTCGCAAATTTCTAGACCACGCAAAAGTGCTCTCATCAACCATGTAAAAAGGAAAAGAAAAAGAAGGAAAATATGAATAATGAGAAGAAGAATAATATATAAAATAATATATAAAATGATAGAAAAAAGAAGAAGGAAGAAGAAAATAGAACCTTGGTAATGGAGGTGAGAGAGAGAGAAAGAGTGATAGGTGAGATTGGAAGAAGAAGGGAGAAGGAAGAAATAAGGAGGGAAAAGAAAAATTAGGATTTGAAGGTGAGAAAGATAAGATATGTGGCAATTTTTGGATAAGCTGTGCGGCGCATGCGACGCGGCCGCGTGGGGCACGCGTTCGCGTGGATGCGCTTCAAGTATGGTGACGCGATCGCGTCGGTCACGCGGTCGCGTGACCCATATTATGCTTCTGGCGCGAGTGCAGCCTCGCACCAGCACAACTCTTTGTTCAAATTAATTTAGTTGCCAAAATTGGGGTGGCGCGATCGCGTCGGTCACGCGATCGCGTGAGTGTGCGTCCGAAAACGGATGACGCGGCCGCGTCGGCGACGCGGTCGCGTGATAAGGATTGTGCCTCCAGCACCAATCCAGCATCACTCTCGCACAATAATTCATTGTGCACCCTTTTACGTCGAAAACTCAGGGCACGCGGTCGCGTGGGGCACCCGGTCGCGTAGGAGGCCAAAGTTCCTATGTGACGCGGACGCGTCGGCGACGCGGTCGCGTGGGAGGATTTGTGCCATTGGCACGCCTCCAGCCACACTCCAGCGTGACTTTCTGTTCATTTTTATTTTTCTTTACTCTCCCTGTGACGCGGACGCGTCGCTGATGCGATCGCGTCGCGTAGTGAAATTTTTTATTTTTAAACATGTAAATGCAGATGCACGAAAGTACTACGAAAGAGAAGAGTTATTGAATAGGAAAAACTAAAAATAAAGAAAAGAACGATCATGCCATGGTGGGTTGTCTCCCACCTAGCACTTTGCTTTAACGTCCGTAAGTTGGACGTTCCACTAGCTCAATCTTTTGCTATGTGGGGATCTTCCAAGAGGAAGATCTCAAGCTCCTTGTTTTTCTGCATCTTCTCGCCATGGTATAGCTTCAGGCGTTGTCCATTAACCTTAATAAGTTCAGAGCTTGAAGGATGGCTTAGGTGATAAACTCCGTACGGTTCGGCCTTCTCTACTCTGTATGGACCTTCCCATCTTGATCTCAACTTGCCTGGCATGAGCCTTAGTCGAGATTTGTAAAGGAGGACTAAATCCCCAGGTTGGAACTCCTTCTTCTTGATGTTTTGATCATGTACAGCCTTCATCTTTTCCTTGTATATTCTGGAGTTTTCATAAGCTTCTAGGCGAAGGCTCTCCAGTTCCTGCAGTTGCAACTTCCTTTCAGCTCCGGCTTTCTCAATTCCCATGTTACACTCCTTAACTGCCCAAAAGGCTCTGTGTTCTACTTCAACTGGGAGACGACAAGCTTTTCCATAAACCAAGCGGAAAAGAATCATCCCAATGGGTGTCTTGTATGCTGTCCTATATGCCCAGAGTGCATCTTGTAGCCTGGTGCTCCAGTCTTTTCTATGAGGCTTTACTATCTTTTGCAAGATACACTTAATTTTTCTGTTTGACACCTCAGCTTGCCCATTAGTTTGGGGATGGTAAGCTGTTGCAACTTTATAAATTATCCCATGCTTCTTCATTAATCCTGTCAGTCTCCTGTTACAGAAATGGGTGCCTTGATCGCTCACGATTGCTCGTGGTGATCCGAAGCGACATATAATATGGTTTCTCACAAAGGAAACAACAGTGTTAGCATCATCAGTGCAGGTAGGAATTGCTTCCACCCATTTGGAAACATAATCCACAGCTAACAATATATAAAAATATCCATTAGAATTTGGAAATGGACTCATGAAGTCAATGCCCCAAACATCAAAAATTTCACAGAAAAGCATAATTTGTTGAGGCATCTCATCCCTCCTGGATATACTACCAAATTTCTGGCATGGGAGACAAGATTTACAGAACTCAGAAGCATCTCTAAAAAGGGTAGGCCACCAGAATCCACAGTCTAAGATCTTTCTAGCTGTCCTTTGAGGACTAAAATGTCCTCCACTTTCAGATGAGTGACAGGCCTCTAAAATAGACTGGAATTCTGATTGAGGCACACAACGTCTAATTACTTGATCAGCGCCACATCTCCATAAATATGGGTCATCCCATATATAATATTTAGACTCGCTTTTCAGCTTGTCTCTTTGATGCTTAGAAAAATTTTCTGGAAATGTGCGGCTAACTAAATAATTAGCAACAGGTGCATACCAAGGGACTGCCTCAGATACTGCTTGCAGGTTATCAAAAGGAAAATTATCATCTATAGGAGTAGAATCTTTCTTAATATGCTCAAGGCGACTCAAGTGGTCTTTCACTAAATTCTGATTACAACTCCTATCCTTTATTTCTAAATCAAATTCTTGTAATAGCAGTATCCAACGTATGAGTCTTGGTTTGGATTCTTTTTTAGCTAATAAATACTTTAAAGCTGCATGGTCCGAATACACTACTACTCTAGTACCAAGTAAATAAGCTCGGAATTTATCCAGAGCAAAAACAATAGCAAGAAGCTCTTTCTCAGTAGTAGTATAATTGGACTGGGCAGTGTCTAAAGTCTTAGACGCATAAGCAATAACGAAAGGATCCTTACCTTCACGCTGAGCCAGCGCTGCTCCTACTGCATGGTTGGAAGCATCGCACATGATTTCAAATGGCTGGCTCCAGTCCGGTCCTCTCACAATTGGAGCTTGAGTCAGAGCAGTCTTCAGCTTATCAAACGCTTGTTTGAAATCCTCACTAAACTCTAGTTGCTCTGAGCTCTCCATGCTCATTCTTCACTGTAGTGACTCCAGACTTCTTGGGCACCACTTGTACTGGGCTTACCCATTCACTGTCTGAAATGGGATATATGATACCGGCTTCCAATAGTCTGGTCACTTCCTTTTTGACAACTTCCAAGATGGTGGGATTCAATCTTCTTTAGGGTTGACGGACAGGTCTTGCTTCCTCTTCTAAAAATATTATGTGCTCACATACTTGAGGGTTGATGCCTACTATGTCTGTCAAGCTCCACCCAATTGCCTTCTTATGCTTCCTCAGCACATCAAGTAACTGCTCTTCTTGTTGAGAAGTAAGTTCTCTTGCAATGATAACTGGAAACCTCTGTTCATCTTCAAGATAAGCATATTTGAGATGTGGAGGGAGGGGTTTCAATTCTAACTTTGATCATGGGCAGGCTCTGGATTATCTGGAGCTTGTGAAAATGGTGAAGTGCCCTCATTGTCAGTTAAGAGGGTCCCCACACTTGGACCTTGTCCAGTATGCCTCTCTTCTAACTCTTCCTTGTGAACTTCAGCTACACTTTCATCTATGACATCACACTGAAAGATAGAACGATCTTCTGGGGGGTTGTCAATGACTCCATTCAGATTGAAGATTACTATGCGGCCATCTATTTCAAAGGAGTATGTTCTTGAAAAGGCATCCAATTTGAATTTTGATGTCTTCAGGAATGGTCTCCCAAGTAGGATTGATGATGGCTTATCTGAATCATCATGGGGCATCTCCAAGATATAAAAATCAGTGGGAAATGTAAGTCCTTTAATGTTCACCAAAACATCTTCTGGGCTTCCTTGCAAGTTGTGGAAATGGAATAGGAGTAGTGTTCTCTGTGGTGTCTGCGCCTTTTGGTGCTTCCTCCTGTGGTTGAGCTATTTCTTCTTCAGCTATGTCCTGTATGTCATCTTCCTCTTCAACATCTTCTATTTCTATTACCTCTTCAGCTGAGGCGTGTTCTGATGGGCTTGATTCCTCCTGATTCCTCTCCTGCAGTGTGGTTCCAGACCTTAGGGTGATGGCATTAATGCCTCCCTTTGGATTGGGTAATGGTTGAGAGGGGATTCCACTGGAGCTTGAAGGTTGGTTACTAGAATTTTGAGTTGATCCAATCTGTGACATAAGAGCTTGCAAAGTAGAGGTGAGACCATTCAGACTGGCGTTAATACTATTCATGTTATTTTCCATGGTCTGTTGTCTTCGCTCAAAAGATTGTAGTAGCTCTTCATTAGAAGATAAAGAAGAATGAGTAAATTGAGATGTCTGCTGTTGATTGTTCTGTGGTCCTTGGTTTTGCCTCAGGTGAGGTGCTCTATAAGGTTGATTCTGCTGCCTGTTGTTGTTATTATTCCACCTCTAATTTCCCTGATTATCTCTGCCTCCTCTGTTATTGTTGTCCCTCCAATTCTGGTTAGAATTGTCTTGCCATCCATGGTTATTATTTCCACCTTGATTGTACCCTTGGTTGGGGCGGTCATAGAAGTTATGAGTGGATGCCACCATGTTGTCTTCTTGTTGGAGCTGCGGGCATTCATCAGTGTAATGGCTATAATCAGCACAGATTCCACAAATTCTTTGTGGGACTAGTTGTTGGTTTTGCTGTGGCGGAGGAGGTTGAGCTTGCTGAGCTTGTTGTTGATTCAATTGCATCTGCTTCAGCAAGTTGGTCATCTCACATATACTCTGAGCTAGAGCAGCAGTCTCTCTGTTAGAGGATACTTCTGCAACGGCTTTTGAACGGCCTTGCTTTTGCCTGTGATTCCTAGTAGATTCAGCTAAATCACTGATCAATTGCCAAGCCTCATCAGTGGTCTAGTACTTCTTCATAGACCCATTGCTAGCACTTTCCAATGTGGTCTTATCTTAGGGCCTCATGCCCTGTGTGACATAGCTAAGCAACACTATCTTGTCAATCCTGTGGTGGGGGCATGCTTCCAGAAGATTATTGAAGCGCTTCTAGTATTCAAAGAGAGTTTTATTGTCATCCTGAACAATCGTGGAAATATCCTTCCTTAGTTTATCAGTAACTTCAGATGGAAAGAATTTCTCCAAAAACTCCTTTCTGAGTGTATCCCAGTTGGATACATTTTCCAGAGGTTGAGTGTAGTACCACTCTCTTGCTTTTCCCTCGAGAGAAAACGGGAAAGCTTTTAGCAAAATTGAAGTTTCATCAGTACCATCACGCCTAACAGTAGAATAGGCTGCCCGGAAATCTCTCAAGTGCTTGATAGGCTCTTGAGCAGGTAGGCCATGAAACTTGGGCATCAAGTTTAGCAGTGCGGTCTTTATTTCAAAATCTGTAGCCACCGCCGGATGAGGCGCTTGAAATGGTTGCATTGTAAAATCAGGGGCTCCTTCCTCCTGGATGATAACTCTCCTAGCTGCCATGTCTTCTGCACGTAAAACAACCGAATAAGTAGAACGGGGGCTGGTTTCTTCCTCAAGTTCACTCTCAGATCCGCCCTCAGACCGGACTAACCGACACTGTTCTCGCCTTATTCGTGAAATAGTCCTTTCAATTTCAGGATCGAATATTAGCAAGCGCGGATCAGGAAGTGAACGCGTCATTTGACGGAAGAAACATGCAGCTCATAGTAGCAAAATAAAATAAAATGCAAATAAATAAATTCTAATTAATAACTTTAGCACTCTATTGCAACTCCCCGGCAACGGCGCCAAAAATTGATGAGGGGGCAGAAGTTGGTGAATTAAAAATTATTAAAATAGTTACGTTGCAAGTATAGTTCTTAACTTACCGAAAATCTGCCTATCAATTTAGAAATATGTCATAGAGAGTTTAAATTAAAAATTACTGGGAGTTTAAGTCCCAGGTCGTCTCCCAACGAGTTGCAGAAAAGTGTGTTATTTTATTAATCAGATGTTCCAAGAAGTTGAGTTAAGTAGAGGGAAAATCAAAAAGGGGAAATTTAAATAATATGAATAAAAGCCTTGACTGGGAGTTGATTAGTTGGAATCTCTATTATTGATGGGATGATCTCAAGATTAATTTATAATTAACGGTTGTTCTGTTTAGTTATCCTTTACTAGGTAAGGGAAAGTCAAACAAGTTGCAATGCTAGATCTATTCACGAGTTGCAACCCACTTAGTTCAAAGGGATTGGTGTTAGTGATTAGATAACAATTCAACAACTAACCCAATTACAATTTTTCTTTCAATCCTTCCAACTCAAGAGTTCCTTTCAATCAACTCCCCATCAAGTGAGGAAACTACTCACTCATTGCAAATAATAAATCCATAACACATGAAAGGGAATTAAAAGAAGACATGATTATTGGAATGGAGAAATAAATTAAAATGGAAGAAATAATCCTTGTATCAAATAATCATGAAAGTATTCAAATGACAAAATTGAACAAAGCAAAGAACATGGAAGAATAAAACCAAGTTAAGAGAACGAACTAGAATGACGAGGTCTTGATGCGGAAAAATAACTCTTCTCAATGTTCCAATGCTAAGATCAATTCCAAAAATTAAAATTCTAAATCCTAGAGAGAAAAACCTAGAGGAGGAAAAAAACTAGCTCTCCAACTGTCTACTGTGTAGAATGAATGTTCTTCCTTGTTTCTGCATATTCTCTGGCTCTAGTCTGCTGTTTCGGGCCGAAAACTGGGTCGAAATAAGGTCCAAAATCGCCCCCAGCAAAGTCTGCAGATTATGCAGATCGCACATGTCACGCGATCGCGTCATCCATACGGACGCGTCATTCGCGCTTTTCCTTGCCACGCGTTCGCGTCGTCCATGCTACCGGGTCGCCTGAGCTTTTCCAATCCGCGCGGCCGCGTGAGCCATGCGGCCACGTCACTGCGATTCGCTCTCCTTTGCGCGGTCGCGTGAGCCATGCGACCGCGTCACTTCTCGCTGGTTATCTCCTCAAATTCTTGTGTTCCTTCCATTTTTGCTAGCTTCCTTTCCAATCTCCAACTCATTCATGCCCTATAAAGTCTGAAACACTCAACACACAGATCATGGCATCGAATGAAATAAAGGAGAATTAAAAATACATAATTAAAGTCTCTAGGAAGCAGTTTTCAAACATGTTATAAATTCAGGAAGGGATTACAATTTCATGCTAATTTAATGAATAAGTGGGTAAGGATCATGATAAAACCACATAATTAAACACAATATAAACCATAAAATAGTGGTTTATCAATCATTCATCCCTTTTGAGTCCCCAACTCATCACATCCATCATCAATATCCTTTATTCCAAACCACCACAAATATTTTACATTAACTTATTACCTTAAATTCTCATAAGCCTCATTATTCACCAATATAACTAATCATCATAAATACTCATCAATACCCATAATTCCCAATAATCACCATCAATCACACTAATCCAATACAACCAACAAATACATCAATTCACAAATAATTATTCGTAGGCCAATAACATCCAATCCTATCTTAGGATCAATTAGCGTAAGTGTCCAGAAACATTACATGTTACATAAGGGAAACCAAAACCATACCTTGACCGATTCCCAAATGCTCCAAACACCAAAACAAAATCACCAAACTTGATCCAAAGCCTCAACCAACTCCAACAAACACCAAAGCTCAAACTAACATCACATGTATATACCAACATAAAAACCTAATATACATAAAACAACTTAACACAAGGGTTTAGTGAAACCTTACCTTACCCAATGAGATTAATGGTAAAATCCATCAATTACCCGCTACTTGAGATCATCTAAACAAGTAAAACCACAAAACTTGCTCAAAACCCCAACCTAAAAACGTGCAGAAACTTAGGGCAGAAAACTGGTATGTGAGATGCAATTTATTACCAGATTTTCTTGTATAGATGGGAAGAGCTCATTGAGAGATTCGCGTGGCCGCAAACGGCACGTCAATCGGAACTCCGGATCAAAAGTTATGGAGCTTTGAAGGAGGAAGTAAATAGTAACAATGGCTTCTCCTCCTCTCTTCTTCTAAACCGCGCCCCTCTCTTTAACGTGAAGGGAAATGAGCCGAAAAGCTCATTAAGTGGGTTTATATATGTTGGACCTTGGACCTGATTTGGGCCCGGTCCAACCCGTTAGCGTTTTTAGCCCGTTTGGCCCCACTTTGGGCCAAAATCTTTAAGATTAGTGCCCGATTTTCAATTCTAAATTATTTTTCTCCTTTCAAAACAATAAATCAATTTTCTAAAATATTATTTTTTTCAAAACACAATACTGGGCAGGCTTAAACCGGTTCGACCGGTTCGACTGCCGGTTCTCGGTCTTTCACAGAAAATACATTTTCCGATTCAGAAAAACTCATTGAAACCAATTTTTCACATTTATATTTTCAAATTAAAACTTCAAAATTTTGAATCCATCTCGGGCACTTAAAGTTTATTATTTTTATTAAAACAGTTTTGCGTGGAAATCCCCGGTTCTTACATCCTCCCTTCCTTAAAAAGATTTTTGCCCTCGAAAATCCGAGTTACACGAT
The DNA here is from genome assembly GCF_000816755.2 of Arachis ipaensis. Lineage (NCBI taxonomy): Eukaryota > Viridiplantae > Streptophyta > Magnoliopsida > Fabales > Fabaceae > Arachis > Arachis ipaensis. The sequence continues at coordinate 93,323,118 of NC_029789.2, forward strand.
ATATCCCATCAAAGCGCCCTGCCGTGTCAATGTTCCCTCTCGCCTTCCGCTGCGTCACTCTGATTATCGTCATCAAGAATCCGAAAGTTTTCTTAAAACAAATACCGATTTTGGGTAATATGTTTCTAAAACCTTCAAAACAAGTTTATTCTAAATGAGTTCATTGTTAAAGCTCTTTCAAGGAGTCAAAAATCATTTGTTCATTAGTCAAATACTTGAAATCACGGTTTTCTCGAATAAAACTTTTCAATTTAAATCCGCATTCAACAAGATAATTTAGAAACCAAGTTCACAATTTGATAAAATCATAGAACTAACTTTTTCTTTTTAAACAATATCCTTCAGAATAATATCAATATCAAACCTTTTTCAAAAGACTCAAAAATCATTTATTCTTAAATCAATTACTTTGAACCACAATTCCCTTAAACTCATTTAAAATCCTTAAATCCTAATTTCAGTAAAATCCCTTATTGATAAAATAAATTATAAACTAAAATCACAAATCAATAAAATCTTAAAACTCACTTTTTCTTTTAAATCATGTCATCAAATCAAAATTTCTGACTTACTTTCAAAACCAAATCATTCAAGCCAAGTTCCAAACCAAAGTTCCAAACCACATCTGAAAATCATTATAAACCTTAAAACTTTTTCAACATGGTTCAACACCATAACAGTTAGAAATCGAAAATCATAAGTAAAACCGCAAAAGCGTCATTCGTTACTTCCGTTGCCACAAGTGTTAAGCCACACCCATCAGCCGATATGCCGCAAACTCCACGTACAGAATTTTTTGGAACATTGATGAGCGGATAATTTATACGCTTTTTGACATTGTTTTTAGTATGTTTTTAGTAGGATCTAGTTACTTTTAGGGATGTTTTCATTAGTTTTTATGTTAAATTCACATTTCTGGACTTTACTATGAGTTTGTGTGTTTTTCTGTGATTTCAGGTATTTTCTGGCTGAAATTGAGGGACTTGAGCAGAAATCAGATTCAGAGGTTGAAGAAGGACTGCTGATGCTGTTGCATTCTGACCTCCCTGCACTCAAAGTGGATTTTCTGGAACTACAGAACTTGAAATGGCGCACTTCTAATTGCGTTGGAAAGTAGACATCCAGGGCTTTCCAGCAATATATAATAGTCCATACTTTGGCCAAGAATAGATGACGTAAACTGGCGTTCAACGCCAGCTTTCTGCCCAAATCTGGCGTCCAGCGCCAGAAAAGGAGCCAAAACCAGAGTTGAACGCCCAAACTGGCACAAAAGCTGGCGTTCAACTCCAAGAAGGACCTCTACACGTGCAACACTCAAGCTCAGCCCAAGCACACACCAAGTGGGCCCCGGAAGTGGATTTATGCATCAATTACTTACTTCTGTAAACCCTAGTAGCTAGTTTATTATAAATAGGACCTTTCACTATTGTATTAGTCATCTTTTTGACCATCTTTGATCTTTGGATTATCTTTTGATCTATTGATCATGTTTTGGGGGCTGGCCATCTCGGCCATGCCTGGACCTTTCACTTATGTATTTTCACGGTAGAGTTTCTACACTCTATAGATTAAGGTGTGGAGCTCTGCTGTTCCTCAAAGATTAATGCAAAGTACTACTGTTTTCTATTCAATTCATCTTATTTCGCTTCTAAGATATTCATTCGTACTTCAATCTGAATACATAAAGCCAGCCATGGAAAGGAGTAAGACTGATTGGATGAAGATAGCAGGAAAGCAGAGGTTCAGAGGAACGAAAAGTATCTCCATTCGCTTATCTAAAATTCCTACCAATGATTTACATAAGTACTTCTATCCCTATTCTACTATTTATTATTCGAAAACATCATTATCAATTTATATCTGCCTAACTGAGATTTGCAAGGTGACCATAGCTTGCTTCATACCGACAATCTCCGTGGGATTCGACCCTTACTCACGTAAGGTATTACTTGGACGACCCAATACACTTGCTGGTTAGTTACACGGAGTTGTGAACCATGGTCTTGGCATCATGTTTTTGGCGCCATTTCCAGGGAAAGAAAGAGCAATGAATTTTACATAATTAAAGTGTAATCACGATTCCGCGTACTAAGTTTTTGGCGCCGTTGCCGGGGATTGTTCGAGTTTGGACAACTGACGGTTCATCTTGTTACTCAGATTAGGTAATTTTCTTTTTATTTTATTTTCAAAAATTTTTCAAAAATATTTCTAAAATTTTGTCATCTGTTTTCGAAAAATATAAAAATGTTTTAAAAAATTTTATTCAAAATTTTTAAGAATGAATTCTAGTGTTTCATGAAGCATGTGAAGCCTGGCTGGCTGTAAAGCCATGTCTAAATTTATTTGGACTGAGGCAGCAATTTGTTATCAAGAGCAAGCTAGTTGTTGCTAATCCACCTGCTGCTGTTCCTGATTCACCTGCTGAAGCTTGGCTGGCCATTGGCCATGTCTAGTGTTTTGGACCGGAGCTTTCATTGAAAGCTTGGCTGGCTAGTGAGCCATGTCTAATTCCTGGACTGAAGCTTTAGACTAAGAATGCAAGATTCCTGGAATTCATGTTAAAAATTTTGGAATCCTTATTTTTTCTTTTTCATATAATTTTCGAAAAAAATACAAAAAAATTTAGAAAATCATAAAAATCAAAAACATTTTTTGTGTTTCATGTTTGAGTCATGAGTCATGTCATAAGTTTGGTGTCATTTGCATGTGCATCTTGCATTTTTCGAAAATTTCATGCATTCATAGTGTTCTTCATTATCTTCAAGTTGTTCTTGGTAAGTCTTCTTGTTTGATCTTGATGATTTTTTGTTTTGTGTTGTATGGTGTTTTTCATATGCATTCTTGAATTCTTAGTGCGTAAGCATTAAAGAATTCTAAGTTTGGTGTCTTGCATGTTTTCTTTGCATTAAAAATTTTTCAAAATTGTGTCTATGATGTTCATCTTGACATTCAAAGTGTTCTTGGTGTTCATCTTGACATTCATAGCATTCTTGCATGCATTCATTGTTTTGATCCATAACTTTCATGCATTGCATCATTTTTCCTGATATATATATATATATATTTCCCTTTTTCTCTCATCAAATTCGAAAATTTGAGTTGACTTTTTCAAAAATTTTTAAAATCAAGTTGTTTCTTATGAGTCAAATCAAATTTTCAATTTGAAAATCTTATCTTTTTCAAAATCTTTTTCAAAAATCAAATCTTTTTCAAAATTCTTAGTTATTTTCGAAAATTCCAAAAATATTTTTCAAAAATCTTTTTCTTATTTTTATATCAAATTTTCAAAAATAACATAATCAATTAATGTTTTGGTTCAAAAATTTGAAGTTTGTTACTTGCTTGTTAAGAAAGATTCAAACTTTAAGTTCTAGAATCATATCTTGTGATTTCTTATGAATCAAGTCATTAATTGAGATTTTAAAAATCAAATCTTTTTCAAAACTAATTTCTAAAATATCTTCTTATTGGCATTGATACTTGGGAAGTTGAACCTCCCTTGTTCATCAATGAACTAAGTGATCTTGATCAACTGACATTGCCTCAGAAGAGACAGGATCCTGGGAAGTTCATAATAGCTTGTACCATAGGCACCATGATCTTTAAGGCTCTGTGTGATCTTGGTTCAGGAATAAACCTCATGTCCCTCTCTGTAATAGAGAAACTGGGAATCTATGGGGTGCAAGCTGCTAAAATCTCATTAGAGATGGCAGACAGTTCAAGAAAACAGGCTTATGGACAAGTAGAGGACGTGTTAGTAAAGGTTGAAGGCCTTTACATCCCTGCTAATTTCATAGTCCTGGATACTGGAAAGGAAGAGGATGAATCCATCATCCTAGGAAGACCTTTCCTGGCCACAGCAAGAGCTGTGATTGATGTTGACAGAGGTGAACTAGTCCTTCAATGGAATGAGGACTCCCTTGTGTTTAAAACTAAAGGATCTCCCTCTGTAACCATGGAGAGGAAGCAAGAAAAGCTTCTCTCAAAGCAGAGTCAACCCAAGCCCCCACAGTCAAACTCTAAGTTTGGTGTTGGGAGGCCACAACCAAACTCTAAGTTTGGTGTTGAACTCCCATATCCAAACTCTAAGTTTGGTGTTGGAGAGTCTCAACAATGCTCTGAACATCTGTGAGGCTCCATGAGAGCCCACTGTCAAGCTATTGACATTAAAGAAGCGCTTGTTGGGAGGCAACCCAATTTTTATTTATCTAACTATATTTTTCTTAGTTATATGTCTTTTTAGGTTCATGATCATGAGGAGTCACAAAATAAATATAAAAATTAAAAACGGAATCAAAAACAGCAGAAGAAAAATCACACCCTGGAGCAGCATCTGTCTGGCGTTCAGCGCCAGAACAGAGCATGGTTCTGGCGCTGAACGCCCAAAATGGGCAGCTTCTGGGCGCTGAACGCCAGAACAGGCATGGTTCTGGCGTTCAACGCTAGAAATGGCACACAAATGGGCGTTGAACGCCCAAAATGGCCACCAACCTGGCGCTAAACTCCCAGAGTTGTATGCAAAGGCATTTTTACATGCCTAATGGGTGCAGGGATGTAAATCCTTGAACACCTCAGGATCTGTGGAGCCCACAGGATCCACTCAGGATCTGTGGACCCCACAGGATCCCCACCTACCTCCACTCACTTCTTCTCACCACTCTCTTTCACACAACCCCATAAACACTCTTCCCCAAAAACCCTTCACCAATCACCTCAATCTCTCTTCCCCATCACCTTTTCACCACTCACATCCATCCACTCTTCCCCATAAACCTACCTCAAAAACTCCACCTACCTTCAAAATTCAAAACCAATTTCCCACCCAAACCCACCCATATGGCCGAACCTTAACCCCCCCTCCCTTCCCTATATAAAGCCCTCCATTCTTCATCAAATTCACACAACACACCCCTCTTGGCCGAAAACACTTCCTACTCTCCCTCTCCTCCATCATACTGAACTAGGAGAGTCAATAACACTATCTAAACTCTGAGTTCCTATAGAAGCCAATCATTCTGAACTTCAATGGATAGAGTGAGATGCCAAAACTATTCAAGAGGCAAAAAGCTATAAGTCCCGCTCATATGATTGAAGCTATGTTTCATTGATAGTTTGGAATTTATAGTATATTCTCTTCTTTTTATTGATGCTGTTGGATTCTGACCTCCCTGCACTCAAAGTGGATTTTCTGGAACTACAGAACTCGAAATGGCGCGCTTCCAATTGCGTTGGAAAGTAGACATCCAGGGCTTTCCAGCAATATATAATAGTACATACTTTGGCCAAGACTAGATGACGTAAACTGGCGTTCAACGCCAGCTTTCTGCCCAAATCTGGCGTCCAGCGCCAGAAAAGGAGCCAAAACCAGAGTTGAACGCCCAAACTGGCACAAAAGCTGGCGTTCAACTCCAAGAAGGACCTCTACACGTGCAAAACTTAAGCTCAGCCCAAGCACACACCATGTGGGCCCCGGAAGTGGATTTATGCATCAATTACTTACTTTTGTAAACCCTAGTAGCTAGTTTATTATAAATAGGACCTTTCACTATTGTATTAGTCGTCTTTTTGACCATCTTTGATCTTTGGATTATCTTTTGATCTATTGATCACGTTTTGGGGGCTGGCCATCTCGGCCATGCCTGGACCTTTCACTTATGTATTTTCACGGTAGAGTTTCTACACTCCATAGATTAAGGTGTGGAGCTCTGCTGTTCCTCAAAGATTAATGCAAAGTACTACTGTTTTCTATTCAATTCATCTTATTTCGCTTCTAAGATATTCATTCGTACTTCAATCTGAATATGATGAACGTGACAATCATCATCATTCCCTATGAATGCGTGCCTGACAACCACTTCCGTTCTACCTTCGACTGAATGAGTATCTCTTAGATCTCTTAATCAGAATCTTCGTGGCGTAAGCTAGAATGATGGCGGCATTCAAGAGAATCTGGAAAGTCTAAACCTTGTCTGCGGTATTCCGAGTAGGATTCAATGAATGAATGACTGTGACGAGCTCCAAACTTGCGATTGCGGGGCGTTAGTGACAGACGCAAAAGGATAGTAAATCCTATTCCAGCATGATCGAGAACCGACAGATGAATAGCCGTGCCGTGACAGGGTGCGTTGACCATTTTCACTGAGAGGATAAGATGAAGCCATTGACAAGGGTGATGCCTCCAGACGATTAGCCGTGCTATGACAGGGCATTGGATCATTTTCCCGAGAGATGACCGAAAGTAGCCATTGACAGTGGTGATGTATCACATAAAGCCAGCCATGGAAAGGAGTAAGACTGATTGGATGAAGATAGCAGGAAAGCAGAGGTTCAGAGGAACGAAAAGTATCTCCATTCGCTTATCTGAAATTCCTACCAATGATTTACATAAGTACCTCTATCCCTATTCTACTGTTTATTATTCGAAAACATCATTATCAATTTATATCTGCCTAACTGAGATTTGCAAGGTGACCATAGCTTGCTTCATACCGACAATCTCCGTGGGATTTGACCCTTACTCACGTAAGGTATTACTTGGACGACCCAGTGCACTTGCTGGTTAGTTACACGGAGTTGTGAACCATGGTCTTGGCATCGTGTTTTTGGCGCCATTTCCAGGGAAAGAAAGAGCAATGAATTTTACATAATTAAAGTGTAATCACGATTCCGCGTACCAAACATGCTGAGCTTGTAACACGTAGGCTAAGCTAGTCACCCTTACTACCTCTCCGTTAACGTGTTCGACCTCATCCGTGAGTTGCCATTCGGGTTTCCTTTCCCCATCAAACAATCGATATCAAGGTGATCAGTCTCAATATCTCAACACCCCAATTACCCTAAGCCTTACCTCTAGCCGTAAAGCAAAGGTTAATCAGAGATTACAACAGTCCTAAGGCTTATACGTATATATATATATATATATATATATAGAAGAAAATAATATAATCTAGAAGCCTGATGAAGGATATAGCTCAAAGATAGAGTTACAAAAGCGCGAAATGTTCACACAAAGCTAACGCATAGAATACAAGGTATAGACATAAGAGGATAAAACATATAAAAATACAAGAATATAATACTCATAAAGAACTAGCCGCAGCTTGCGGAGTTTAAGCCGACCAGTTACAAAGAGAAAGATACAGTGTTTTAGAATTAAAACAGCTTATACAACCTATCTCTCAAATAAGCCTCAAAGGGCAAAAAGATAAATGTGCAAAGGTGAGAGAATACTATGACGAAAGTAAAACAGAAATACACAAGAGACGAACCATACTCCGCTCTGTCACCATATCCGTAATCTCACCGAAATAGATTACAACCTGCATCTGAAAAACAACAACAAAGTATGGAATTAGAACCAGAGGTTCTTAGTATGGTAATATGTGCCCAATAATGTAAGATGTAAGGCCCCGGGACGCCGAAGGCAATCCAAAAACTGCACACCAAACCGATATTCAAGCTTAACAAAAATAAATAAACCATAAACCGGGTTATCTAAACTTAGGGAAATTCTACTAGAACTAGTCACACCGTTATATCCCACAGCCTTTGACACCCTAACCTCTGTGAGATCCCATCGCCACCACCTACCTAACCTCCTCAGCACCAGACAAACACAATTAATGCAAACATGTAATAAACAGGTAGTAATCATATATAACAACTAATTCAAGAAGCAAGTAGGTATATTATACAATTAGGCAAACTCAAGTAATCAAAGCAAGCAAGCATATAGAGGATGCATATGATGAATGCCTGTCCTATTGGCTCGTGATATCACTTGTCGGTCCGTAAATGCCAACCCGACACATCTTCCCGGATGTAGCCTTTTCTGCCACGCCAGGGATATAGTGCCCTGCACACTCATGCAGCAGATCTTCTGCTATGCCAGAGATATAGTGCCCTGCACACTCATGTAATAGAGAGTCTACTACACCGGGGATATAGGCCCCGCACACTTCCTGCAGCAGAGAAGGAAATAACCACAACAAATCATGTAGCAGAACTATCTTCCACGCCAGGGATATAGGCCCCGCACACTCTCAACAAAACTAGTCATGCAGCAGAACAATCTGCCACACCGGAGATATAGGCTCCGTATACTTTCAACAACAACTGGTCATGCAGCAGAATAATCTGCTATGCCGGAGATATAGGCTCCGCACACTCTAATATAATCCAATAATTTTCTCATTATCAAATCATCACCAGATATTACCATTCCTCATCTTAAATCACTCTCAGTTATCAATTCTCAACATTCTAAGGATATAGTGCCTGGAACACTCTCATTCAAACATTATCAATTCCAAGGATATAGTGCCTGGCACACTCTCAACATTCATCAGGATCATTCATCCATTTTTGAGTCCCCAACTCATCACATCCATCATCAATATCCTTTATTCTAAACCACCACAAATATTTTACATTAACTTATTACCTTAAATTCTCATAATTCTCATTATTCACCAATATAACTAATCATCATAAATACTCATCAATACTCATAATTCCCAATAATCACCATCAACCATACCAATCCAATACAACCAACAAATACATTAATTCACAAATAATTATTCATAGGCCAATAACAACTAATCCTATCTTAGGATCAAGTAGCCTAAGTGTCCAAAAACATTACATGTTACATAAAGAAAATCGAAACCATACCTTGGCCGATTCCCAAATGCTCCAAACACCAAAATGAAACCACCAAATATGATCCAAAGCCTCAACCAACTCCAACAAACACCAAAGCTCAAACTAACATCACATATATATACCAACATCAAAACCTAATATACATAAAAATACTAAACACAAGGGTTTAGTGAAACCTTACTTTACCTAACGAGATTAGGGATAAAATCCATTAATTACCCGCTTCTAGAGATTACCTAATCAAGCAAAACCACAAAACTTGCTCAAAATCCCAACCTAAAAACGTGCAGAAATTTAGGGTAGAAAACTGGTATGTGAGATGCAATTTATTACCAAATTTTCTTAGATAGAAGGGAAGAGCTCGTTAAGAGCTTCGCGTGGCCACAAACGGCTCGTTAATCGGAGCTCCGGATCAAAAGTTATGGAGCTTTGAAGGAGGAAGTGAATAGTAACAATGGCTTCTCCTCCTCTCTTCTTCTAAACCGCGCCCCTCTCTTCAAAGTGAAGGGAAATGAGCTGAAAAACTCATTAAGTGGGTTTATATATGTTGGACCTTGGGCCCGGTTTGGGCCCAGCCTAACCCGTTAGCGTTTTTAGCCCGTTTGGCCCACTTTGGGCTAAAACCTTTAAGATTAGTGTCCGATTTTCAATTCTAAATTATTTTTCTCCTTTCAAAACAATAAATCAATTTTATAAAATATTATCTTTTTCAAAACACAGTACCAGAAAAGCTTAAACCTGTTTGACCGGTTCGGCTGCCGGTTCTCGGTCTTTCACGGAAAATACATTTTCCGACTCAGAAAAATTCATTGAAACCAATTTTTCACATTTATATTTTCAAATTAAAACTTCTAAATTTTGAATCCATCTCGGGAAGTTAAAATTTATTATTTTTATTAAAACAATTTTGCGTGGAAAACCCCGGTTCTTATAAAATACATGTGCAATTTAATTTATTTTTAATGTATATTTATATTTTAACATGTATTTTATACTAGTCACCGATTTTGATGTCTAATTTTAGTATACACGTAGCATGTTTGATTTAAAAATTATTCGTATGTTCAACCATCAACACATACAACAGTATAAATATTGGACTTATTTGATTGAGCGATTGAAGAAATAATGTTTCAAAAAATATAGGAATTAAACATAAGTATAAATAAAAACCTAAATCACTACATTTTAAAATAGGAAGCTCGTTTTTAATTAAAAATAAAATAAATAAATATTTCTAACCATGAAGAATTCGAACATGACAAAACCAATTATAAAAAAGAAGAAATTAATATTGTATAAAAAATGCATTTTTCATTAGACGAAAGTGACTAATTATTAAATTTTTATTAATTTCGTTCACATATTAATTAAAATACCCGAATCATTTCTATTATATTATCTTCAATTTTTGTTCTTTATCTTTGACACTACCATTGTGGATAACATTATTTATCTCTCTCCCCTCTCTCTCTCTCTCTCTCTCTCTCTCTCTCTCTCTCTCTCTCTCTCTCTCTCTGTGTGTGTGTGTACACACACTTACCCTTTCTTTTCTTCCCCTATTTCAATCCCTTTTCTTTCTTATACACTCGCGATGGCGGGAATGGTGGCTTCCTACGTCGTTGCATGAGTGATGGAGGATTATCGTCGGTATAGAATTTCATAAAATAATTCCGTTGATAGTATAGTTCCAAACCAACAATTAATCCTCGATCAAAGTTTAATTTTTTTGTCACTTAAGCCAAACCCAATAAAAATCGAGAGTATTTAAACCTCAGGTCATCTCTCAAGGAACTACAGAGAAGTCTGCATATTATTGGCTATGAGATGTATATTTTTGGATTTTGGGTTTGATAGACAAGAAAATAAAAATAACAGGAAAATGTAGCTAACAACTAAGAAAAGTCTTGGCAAGAAATGAGAATTGGAAGTCCTATCCTCATTATCATCCTCAATTGTGATGATAAATATACATTGTCTTCACTTAGTTAACCTCTAACAAATGAAGAAAAGTCAAGTGCATAGAATCAACTTGAGTTCACAAGTCCTAGTCAACTCATAGTGAAAGATTAGATTTAGTGATGCTCAAGCTAATCGGCAATCTTCAATTACCAATCAATAAGAGATTTTGATAATTCAAGAGTCTCCAAATCACTCCACACAAGTCAAGAATACAAAAATCTACACTAAAATCCAATCAAGAATTTTATCAAACACTTGGAAGGCATAAAAGGAAAGCATGGTAAAAGTGAAAGAAATATAAAATCTAAACTACCAAATGCAAGAAAGTAATAATCAACAATTAAAGAAAGCAATAATAACAAGAAGAAACATCAAATTGCATTAATGGAAAGTAAATTCAACAAAGAGTTCATAAACATAAAAGTGACACAAAAGAAAAATTAACAAGAAGACTAAGAAGATTAAGGCAATGGAACAAGGAAAAGTAAAGAGAACGAAAGCAAGCAAGAATTAAACCCTAGATCTAAGAGAATTCTAACCTAAATCTAACCTAATTCTAGAGAGAAGAGAGAGCTTCTCTCCCTAGAATATGACCTAAAGCATGGCTAAAACTAAATTATGACTACTTGCTTCATTCCCCCTCTAATCCTTGGGTTCAATAGCATCAGAAATGAGTTGGATTTGGGCATGGATGGCTCAGAAATCGCCCCCATCATATTCACTTTAATGAGGTCATGTGACCAGTGTCACGCGTACGTATGGGTGACGCGTGCGCGTCACTTGGCAAAATTCCCTCTCACGCGTACGCGTGGGTGACGCGTACACATGGCCTTGAATCCACCAAATCCCCATTTCTTCATGAATTCTCCACTTTGCATACTTTTTCTTCATTCCTTCAATCCAACTTTTGCCTTATAAGCCTGAAATCACTAAACAAATACATCAAGGTATCGAATGGAATTAAATTGAATTAAAATTAATAATTTTAAGGCCTAAAAAGCATGTTTTCACTCTTAAGCACAAATTAGGGAGAATAACAAAACCATGCTAATTTAGTGAATAAATGTGGGAAAAGTTGATAAAATCCTCTAAATTCAACACAAGATAAACCCTAAAAATGGGGTTTATCAACCTTCCCACACTTAAATAATAGCATGTCCTCATGCTAAACCAAGAAAGACAAGAAAGGAGGTATGAACATGTGTTTAATGCAAACTATCTATATACAATCTACCTACTCGTAATCTATCTAAATGTAATGCATGCAACTACTTGGTCAAAATAAATCAATTCCCAAGAAAGCATGTATGAACATAAGGGCTAAAGCAATAGCAATCAAATCAAATCCACAATTGAATTGAGTTATTAAAAAGAATTTAACAACTTGCAAGAAAAGAGATGATCATAGGTGAAAACATGTATTGAGCAATCGAACCCTCACCGGATGTGTATCCGCTCTAGTCACTCAAGTGTAGGAACATAAACAAGGGTTACAGAGGTAAAGAAGCAGGCTGAATAGGCAAAAATAGTTGAAAACAGCATTTCTTGAAAAATAGGGTAATCATGTGTACGCATGAACCTCCTTTTTGTGCGTACACATGAAACGCGTACGAAAAAGATTTACAACAATCTCAACTACTCCTTTATCCAATTCCTATCAAAATAGCCCAAAATCATTGGCTCACAACTTATTACCAATTTACAACCATTCCGAACCTATTCAACTCAATTCCAACTTATACATATCACAATCCATCAATTATCCATTCACAACACAACAAGCAATACTCATACATCCAAAATTTAAATTCACACCAAGAATCACTCATCATCATCATTATTTCAACACACTGGAACGAGATGACACCGCCACTTACCGTGACTTACCATATAGGGGATAATTTCACCCTATCTCAGCCTCCAGCCCAAATTTCATATCAATTTCCATTATAATCAAACATACCATAACTCATATCTAATTTAGCTCATTCATATATACATATATACCTTCATTCACTCAATAATCACTCAATTCACAATTCGCAACCAATTAGCACAACCTCAACCATTCCATCAATCCTATCCTAGGACAACTAACCTAGGCATTCACATAATCTTACAAAATACCTACTCAAAACTAAACCCTATACCTTAATGACGGCAGTTTTTTCCATCACTTGGATTTCCTCTGGCAAAATCCAACATCCACCAAAACCTCACCACTTGATTTCGAAATTCAAATCCACCCCAAGCTATGCCAAGCAAGTTCCAACCATGCTAATCAATCTAATTTTTCACCAATTCATATATAATCACAATTCTCAATCCTTAATCTTCATGAAATCAAAATATTCAAAGAGGATAAGAGTTCTTCACCTTTATCCATTGATTATTTGGATGAAACGTAGCAATAACTCATACTAGAGCATCTCTAAACTATCAAAATTATAAAATTTCTCAATACTCAAAGCTCAAACCCAAATTTGACATGAGCGGTGAAAATGGAACAAGAAAATTCAAAATTTTTACTAATCTATTCTGATAGAAACATAGAGGAAGAGATAAGTGACGGGTGACCATAAACAGCACATCAATCAGAGCTCCAAATTAAAAGTTATGAGGATTTAAAGATGATGATGAATAGTGTAACTTGGGATTTAGGTTTCTTCACTCCCCTCTTATTTTCAGTTGCATTTTCTCAATGTGTGGGGAATGGGTGGCTGAACGGCTAAGTTAGGAGTGTGTGTATATATATATATATATATCTGTGTGTGTGTGTGTGTATGTGTGTGTGTGTGGGCTCAGGCCCAACATGGGCTCAGTTCACTCGTTTTAAAACTTTTAAGATTAGCATTTAAATTTGTATTCTGATTATTTTCACTTTCTCAAAATATAAATTTTAATTCCTTAATTCCTTTGACTCATAATCAATTTATTAGTTAATTATTTATTAATTAACTGGGGTTTACATTCACTCCTTCTAAGAAGATCACTTTGTATGAAATGGATGTGAAGTATACTGATAAACCACTATTTTATGGTTTATCTTGTGCTAATTTGAGTGATTTTTATCAACTTTCTGCTCACTTATTCTTATAATTTGCATGAGTTTACATTTTTCTTCATAATTTTGTGCTTTGATTGAAAACATGGTTCTTTGCCCTTAAATTTGCTAATTTTAATCCTCTCTTATTACCATTCGATGCCTTGATATGTGTGTTAAGTGATTTCAGGGTTATAGGGCAGGAATGGCTTAGAGGATGGAAAGGAAGCATTCAAATGTGGAAGGAATACAAGAAGTTGAAGGAATTGCTAAGCTTTCCAGCCTGACCTCTTCGTACTTAACTGACCATAACTTGAGTTATAGAGGTTCAAATGAGGCGGTTCTAGTTGCGTTGGAAGGCTAACATCCGGGGATTCGAAATAACATATAATTTTCTATATTTGCCCTAAATATAACTGACGCACACGCGTGCATCACACGCACGCGTGCATCTGCAAAAATTCAGCGTATCAAAATTTGCCCCCAACGATTTTTGGGCTATTTTTGGCCCAGTTCTCGGCCCAGAAAACACAGATTAGAAGCTGCAGAGTGGGGGAATCAATCATTCGTTCATCAATTTCAAAATTTAGAGTTTTAGGATTTCTCTTAGTTTTAGGTTTATTTATTCTCAATTCTAGGTTCAATGTTCCTTTAATTTAGTTTCTCTTCTACTTTTATTTGTTCTAGTACCTTGGTTTATCTATTCCTCTTGTTGATTCTCTTCTTTCACAATTTGGTGTATGGACCCTCCATGATAGATTTGATTTTATATTTAATGCAATTTGAGGTATTTCATATTTATGATTGCTTTCTTCTTTTGTTATTGTTGATGATTTCAAGTGGTTGTTTGGATTTTATTATCTTTGATTAGTTCCTATGTTTTTATGTTATGCCTTCTAAGTGTTTGACAAAATGCTTGGGAGGGTTTTAAGTTAGATTTTTATATTTTTGGCTTTAGTTGAGTAATTGGAGACTCTTGAGTTATCAAACTCCTTTGTTGATTGATAATTGAAAGTTGCTGGTTGATTTGGATCCCTCTAAAGCTAGTCTTTCACTAGGAGTTGACTAGGACTTGAGGAATCAAATTGATTAGTCCAATTGACTTTCCTCCATAGTTATAAGTTAACTAAGTGGCAGCAACAGACAATTCTCATCACGATTGATAATGATAACTAGGATAGGACGTCCAGTTTTCATACCTTGCCAAGAGCTTTCTTAACTATTAATTTAATTTCTTGCCATTTTATTTTCTTGTTCCTTATTCAAAAACCCCAAAAAGATACTTTTCCATAACCAATAATAAATACACCTCCCTGCAATTCCTTGAGAGATGACCCGAGGTTTAAATACTTCGGTTTATTTTTATTGAGTTTGCTTAAGTGACAAACAAGTTTTTGTACGAAAGGATTCTTTGTTGCTTTAGAAACTATACTTACAACGTGATTACTTTTTTGAAATTCTAAACCGTCAAAAATCCATTCATTAAAATGGCGCCGTTGCCGGATGATGAGCGGATAATTTATACGCTTTTTGACATTGTTTTTAGTATGTTTTTAGTAGGATCTAGTTACTTTTAGGGATATTTTTAATAGATTTTGTGTTAAATTCCTTGCTGGTTAGTTGTATCGAAGTTGTGACAATTATGAATTAAGATCAAAGCACCAAGCTTTGGAGCCATTACCAGGGATTGTTCGAGCCTGGACAACACAATTTCGTGCACCAAGTTTTTGGCGCCGTTGCCGGGGATTGTTTGAGTATGGACAACTGACGGCTCATCTTGTTGCTCAGATTAGGTAATTTTCTTTTCGTTTTGTTTTCAAAAAAATCTTTCAAAAATATTTTCAAAAATCTCTCATATGTTCAAAATTTGTTTCAACTAACTAACTAACTTGTTGTTTGTTTCTTATCTTTTTCAAAACCACCTAACTAACTCTCTCTCTCAATTTTCGAAAATATCTCCCTCTTTTTCAAAAATTTCTTTTTAATTAACTAATTGTTTTTATTTTTAAATCTAAAAAAAAAAAAATTCGAAAAAAAAATACTAACAATTTTCAAAAACCATTTTTCAAAAATCACTAACTCTTTTTCAAAATAATTTTCGAAAATTTTCCTTCCCCCATCTCATTCTACTTATTCATTCATATCCTAACATCTCATCTCACATCTCAAAGCCTCCTCACAGTTGTGTTTCTTCCTTTACATCACATCCTTTATCTCCCCCCTCTTCTTCTACTCACACAGGGATCCCTATACTGTGGTATAAAGGATCTCTATTATTATTATTATTTTTCTGTCTATTCTTCCTTGTATTTGAGCAGGAGCAAGGATAAGAACATTCTTGTGGAAGCAGATCCAGAACCTGAAAGGACTCTGAAGAGAAAATTAAGAGAAGCTAAAATACAACAATCCAGAGATAACCTTTCAGAAATTTTCGAACAGGCAGAGGAGATGGCAGTCGAAAATAATAATAATGAGCTTCATACCAACAATCTCCGTGGGATTCGACCCTTACTCACGTAAGGTATTACTTGGACGACCCAGTGCACTTGCTGGTTAGTTGTACGGAGTTGTGTCCACACATAGTTGTACGAATTAGGATCAAAGCACCAAGCTTTGGAGCCATTACCAGGGATTGTTCGAGCCTGGACAACACAATTTCGTGCACCACCGGAGAATTACAAACGTGTGCCTTATTACTGGTTATTGTAAATATTTGCCTTTTGCTTGTTTGCTAGTTTTTGTTAGTTTAGGACTTAGTTGCTTATTTTTACTAGTTTTTGTTTTTATTTTCTTTAGCTACTATGAATTCTCACCCCTTTGGCTATGAGTTTACTTCAAATTATGTTGTAGGAAATGGAAGCTACAATGAGAATATGCATCAAGGTTGGGACAATCAAAGATGGGAGGAGCCACAAGGATTTGATCAACCCTCTTGGCAACAACCTCCACCAACATACTATGACCAAGAGCCATTCCAAGAAGCATACCAAGATAACGTCTATGGTGAGCACTCTTTTAATTATCAACAACCACCACCATACGCCTATGAAACTCCTCCTCAATATAATTTTGAACCACCATCCTCACAAGCCCCTTACCACCAAACACTCCCATATGACCCTAATCCTTACCCACCATACCAAGAGTCTTATGAGCCATACTTCCAAGAACCACCACCTCAATATACACCATCTCCATATCCTTATCTTTAGCTACACTTCCATTTAATAGAGCTGTTGAATAGGTTCAATTTCTTTATATTTTCTCTCTGCACTTCAAAATTTAGAATTTTTCCTTCTTAGCTCTATGATTTTTTTTCTTTCAATTATGAATTTTTCATTTTCCTTTTTGGCATAACTACTACTATAACTATGCATCTTTCTTTCTCATTTGAGGTCCCATCTCATTCAATATTCTTATAATTCCTAAAGAATGAAGGTGAAAAAGAATAGAAAAAAAAGAAAATAGAAGTGCAGATTCTTGTTTTGCTAACTGTTAGGCCTGTATTCAATCACTTTATAAGCAAAAGATGGTTGAACAACAAGCATCACTGATAACCATTGAAAAAGATGAGTTCAAACAAGAAAAATCAGCTTCTTTTCTTCATAGTGGCTTCATGGGGAATTCTATGTTATTGTTTACCAAGTGAGTACTCCATAGTATCCCTTGAGCTTGACAAGTTTCCATCAGAGGAAAAAGTGGTTGAACTTTTCCAAAAATGGAAGCAGGAACACAAAAAGTCCTACACACATTAAGAAGAAACAACATTAAGGTTGGAGAATTTCAAGAGGAATCTGAGATATATAGTAGAGAAGAATGCAATGCAAAATCAAAACTCTCAATTACAGGTTAAATCACTGCAGGCTCCATCTAGTTTCTCTCAATTTTCAATTCGATTATTTGGTTTAAAAATTAATAATTGAGTCTTTACATTATATAAAAATTTTCTGTTAGGTCTTTGTTCTTTAGCTAAAATTCATCTGGTTATCGATTTCATCATCAATCTAACTAATAGAGTTTTATATGAGAAAAACAATTTAAATGGATTGGATAAAAAAATTCAAAATGAAGAGTTAAATGACTACATTCTACAATTTCCTCACATCTTTTGAAGTTCAACACAGTAAGTATAAAGTTTATGAGGTTATTCTAATGGTGCACATATCTCATGCATGCTATATATGTATTTATGAAAGTGAATTAAGTGGAAAAAGTAGTGTGACAGGTTGAGAGGAATAGCACTAAAAACAGAGTCAGATTCTACATTTTCATGGCAAGAGATGAGATCAAGAAGCAGAGATAGAGTCAAAATTTTTACCAGGGGCTTATTCAATAGCCGCTTAGAGCCAAGATCGAAATTATCAGATGAAAATCCTTGGAATCACAATCCCATTGTTTCAAGACACAATTTCTGATTATATTCTTTCTTATTTTCTGTTAGTGAATCACTCAATCTACCAAAAACAATTAAGTGAAAAACTTCAAAGATAGATGTATGCCACTAAATTCTGATAAACTATGAACAAATAAAAGGTAATCAGACCAACATTATTATTTCACAGTATACGACAGTTTTTAATAATATACAGAAAAAATGATACTAATAGATAATGAAACTCCTGAAACAATACATGAAGGAAGGCGCTGACTTTTTGTTTAGTACAACTATTTCAGAGTTTTGTGTGATGCTCAGATCATAAGTAGTCATGTAAATGGTTACTATTCTGTCCATATACTTAATTGTTCTATTATATATGTTGTGGCAGCAAGAAACTTCTCCTGCTAAAAAAATGAAGTCGATGAAGGTCACAAAAGCAAAGAAGAATGAGATTGCACCTATTAATTTACCTAATAAAAAACTCAAACTGAATATAGAGGAAGGAGAAATCAAGGTAATTGTAATCTATCACCGTCTTCTTCCCATATGCAATTCAGTTATAGTGGTTCATTCTAATTTTGAAAGCTATATAGTATGTCACTCTGAATTTCTGTGTGTATAATTATGGTAGTTTATTAAGCGAGCAACAAGTGCATTCATGCCTATATGGAAACCTTTTTTTATTTTCATTTCTTATACTGATATTAATATTACTTAATCAGTAATAAATTATTATTTTATACCCCAATTTTTTGGCAAATAAGGATTGTATAGATTGTTGAATCTGTTTCTCTAGTTTGGTGTTTTTCTCTGTCCTGCTCCTGTTTTAATTTTATTTCAGCCTCTTTTCTACTTCAGCTGCTCCAATTTTGTCCCAGTCGAAGCTGCTGTTCACTATTGTTGACACTATTATTTTTGGCTTTGTTTATGATTCCTATGAATTTCAAGTAAGTGTCTTGTTTAGAATATGCAAGTACAAATTTCAAGTACCAATATGCACATACCTGGTTTCGCCAATTGGATAAGTTTATTCACTATGTTAATCAAGTTAATATCATCAACGATTTCCTTAATTCATCACTTTCTTTACTTAAGTATTGATTTCTAGCTATGTAATATCTTCCAGCTTGGCCTGCTAAATTTGACTGAATCTAAATTAAATAAAACTTATTTTGTTAAGCATTTGTGTGTTTAGAATTTTTTGAGATACTAATGGTACTTCTGGATAATGCTTCTTCAGGATGGCCGGGTTCATGCCTTTTACTCAACCCCATCAATATACTCTTATGCGAAACATGCTGCTAATGAGGCCTGGCCAATCAAGACTGAAGACTACTTTCCGTGAGTCCCGAATGCGAATAATTCAATGAATAAGCTTTCAACTTAAAAATCATTCCTTCCAACTTGTTGTTTGATATTTGTGCCATGAATTTGTTAGGTATGCTGACATGGAAAATAGGCTATTGGACGTGGTATTTTACAAGTAGGCCAGCTATCAAACGCTGTGTTAGATTCTCAAGTGGCTACTACTTGGTAATCCTTCTAAGTACTTACTATTATCATTAGTATTTAGTTAGAGGAAATTTATCAAATTCAAAAGTTCACCCAAATATTCTATGAAAATGTCTTCATTCAAATGTATATTAGAATCTCATTAGAATTCAGAACTCCAATTAATTGCTTAGATGCTATTGGTTTAGAGTTTTATTTTGATAAATGAGAGTTTAGCACCCCTTTGTAATTAAAAGTATAATAAGACTCATTAATAATTGCTGCTCATGCTGTACAATCTATATAACAACCCTGATTTTCGAGTACGCGAGATCTTTTCTGAAAGTACAGATTTCTCCGGAAGATCAGTAAGGGGAGAACCTCTGATATATCATCAAGTATCTCGATCCTTATTGTTATTATTTCATCTTTAAGCTAGAATATTTTCTGAGGCAAGCTCGATAACACAGTCACAAAGAACCTAGTTTTTGAACCGTATCAGTTAGGAGTTTTGATTCTGGTTTCTGTAAATAGTCTCAGTTTGACGAACCGGACTCGAATCATGAGAGAAGAGAGATAATAGTATAATATTATCATTATATTAGTATTAGAAACTTCTTGAATGATATTATAAGGTTACCTGGTAAGTTTTAGTTAAAAATAGAAAATCGGTTTAACTGGGTTCACAGTTTACAGGTGCAGCTTAGCACCAGCACTTTTTGAAGACTTTAGCAATGCTAAGGCCTCATCATATATGTTATTCTCATATTAAATATGTTACTAGTGTCATTTATGCTAGTAGCTCAGAAAATAATTTTTAGAGATGTCTTTACAAGTGTTCCGATACATCTAGTTTTAGTAGTTATACACCTGAGATATTTTAATATTATTTTAATCCACCTCCAAGCCAACAAATCACAACTCACCCTAAACTCCCAAAACCCCCATGGCTGGTTCATTTTCACTTTGTGGCCAAAATTTCCAAGAGAGAAAAAGAGAGAAAAGTTGTTAGTTCCAAATCTTCAAAGCTTGATTTCTGCTGAACTAAAACTCCAATCAAAATTCCAATACAACCAAAATGATCCTCTCTTCTTTCTCTACATGATCATATGACTTATCAAGGATGGAATCAAGGTGATTTGGCTGCACCATCTCCCTTTTGCTTCGGTTTCAAGGAAACATGCTTAAACATGTATTTTCTTGATGTTCTTCCTTAAGAATCATGCTTAGCTTGACTTGTGAGCCAAAAAACATGAATTTCCAGAAAATATAAGGTTAGAAATAACTTCCTAACATGCTGAGTGAGATTTGGTTAGTTGAGAGTTTGTTGATTTAAAGTTGTTCTTAATGTGATTTAGGAGGAAAAAGTGCTTAAGGACCACCTGAAAGTATAACCGAATTTAGAGCAGCAAAACCAGGTAGGGTTTGAAAAATTTAATCTTGATTGATTGTGTTTGAGTTTTGTAATTATGATATGGTTTGGCTGTGCTTGAAATTGATTGTTTATATGAGTAATTCTTGTTGAATTTTTGGTGAAAATTTGATGAAATTTAATGAAATTCAAGCTATGAACTTGTGTTCTTGTGGCTGCTAGAAAATGAAACCCTAACCCTTAAATTGGGGTTCAATTTGTGTTAAAATCATGTGGAAAAGATGGGGTTTTAGTCACTGGGAATTTATTATGAATTTTAGTAAAAATCGATTGCTGAAAAGATTGAAAAACGGGTGAAAACAGAGAAAGAATCTGAAGAATTTATGAAGAACATGAAGAACACTTTGAGTGTGATGAAGAACATTGAAGAACACGTTTTAGATCTTAAAAAGGGGCAAGGAAGTAAAATTTTTGGTGTTTGGGGGATTATTTG
>NC_029789.2:93344545-93421329 GCF_000816755.2 Arachis ipaensis
GCCACGTTAACTTAGTTAACGTGGCTTCTAACGTTAAGAAGCAAAAGGAAAGCCAACGTTAGTGACATTCACCTTTGTCACTAACGTTGGCCAAGCTTCCATAAGCCACGTTAACTCCCACGTTAACTTAGTTAACGTGGAAGCTAACGTGGAGAGAGTAATTGGTCGCCAACGTTAGTGACACTTACCTTTGTCACTAACGTTGGGGTGAACCACCAAGAGCCACCATGAGCAACGTTAACTCCCACGTTAACTCAGTTAACGTGGAAGCTAACGTGGATAAAAAGATGAGGAGCCAACGTTAGTGACACTCACCTTTGTCACTAACGTTGGAGATGGCTAGCATGACTACGTTAGAAGCCACGTTAACCTAGTTAACATGGACTCTAACGTGAGAAATAGGGGTACATTGGAACGTTAGTGACAAAGGTAAGTGTCACTAATGTTCTCGAAGGATTGGCAAGCTTACGTTAAGATACATGTTAACTAAGTTAACGTGGACTCTAACGTAGGGAAGGGGGAAACTTATCAACGTTATTGGGAAAGGTAAGTCCCAATAACGTGTGCGAAGGACCATGAGGCAACGTTAGTGGTAACGTTTGTGCCACTAACTTTGAAGTTAACGTGGCTCATGCTTGGGTGAGCAACGTTAGTGAAAAAGGTGATTGTCACTAACGTTCTCGAACCCACACTTTCACTTAACGTTAACACCACTAACGTCCTGAGCTAAAAATCCCTGCTTACTTCACACTTTCTCTCTGCAAGCAAAGCTAAGCCCAATGAAGAAGATAATTACTTCAAACACAGGATCCAAAGGCCCATACCCAGGACTTGAAGAGCCAATTAGAAGATCAGAAGAGTAGTATATATAGGAGTAGCTTTGAATTAGTTGGGGAGTTGGAAACTTTAGGGAGCCTTTGGGCATAGAACTACTCTCTGTATTTGCTTTCTCTAGACTTCTAGTTTTACTTTCAGCATGTATTCTCCATCTTTGTTTTCATTTTCCAGAGCTATGAACAACTAAACCCCTTTCAATTGACCAAGGAATTGGCTATTGATCAAGATTTGAGAGATTGAATTACAAGGAATTGTAATTCGATCACTTAAGATTGCCAAGAAGATCAATGAATGCATTGATTGAGGAAGAGATGAAAATGAGCTTGATCCGGAGAATGCAACATCTCCTGAGCCCAATGAATTCCCCATTTCTGATCTTACCCATTCTCTTTAATTTCTGCGATTTACTTTTATGAGCAATTTCCCCATTCCCATTTAAGATTCTGCAATTTACTTTCCGCCATTTACATTCATCTCTTTATTCCTAGCATTTACTGTTTTCACTATTTACTTTCCCGCCATTTAATTTTCTGTAATTCTCAACTCAAATTCTGGTTCGCTCAACTAGAACATTCCTTTAATTAAAGTTGCTTGATCAATCAATCTCTGTGGGATTCGACCTCACTCTATTGCGAGTTTTTACTTGACGACGAATTCGGTACACTTGCCGAAGGAAATTTGTTGCGAGACGAGTTTTTCGCATATCAGGTATTATATGAAAAGTTAAACTATTTCAGTATAGACTTAATGAACCTATACTTGGGATAGGCTAACTATTCATACCAAAATTTATATAAACTTTAAATACATACGTTAAGCAGAAAAATCAGAGCAGAATAAAGAAACACAGAGAATAGAGTAAAGTAAAGAGATAAAGAGAAAAAGAGTACTATAGATATAGAAGAAAGAGTAATTAGAGAAAAGTAAAGAGTTACAGAGAACAGAGTAACTAGAGTAGAGTAAAGAGATACAGAGAAAAGAGAAACTAGAACAGAGCAAAGAGATAAAAGAGATGAGTAATGCAATAAAGAGATATTTGTTTTATGTACATTTGTTTTTTGGGGCAACCCAAGACATGTTTGTTTATTCATTTGTTGCATTAGGGCAACTCCAGAATTATTTGTATGCTCATCTGCTGCATTGAGGCAGTCAGATAAATAGTGGTACGATCACAGAATATTTTCCAGTGCTACACAGCTATTGAGAGCTATAACTGCAACTGATAACCTGGGATCACTTGCAGAGGATATTAATTCATACATGGCTAGAATACCGCACCTGTAACGCAAAGATTGCTTACAGAGGATATGATTTCATACACGGCTGGAATGCCGTCACCTGTAAGGCAGAGTCTGCTTACAGAGGATATGACGCATACGTTGGTTAGTGAGAACTGTACCTATGCTGACTGGAAAACCATACCCGTTTCAGCTGCTTCGGGTTACGTCGGGAGCGGGTAGAAACCGACAAATGAGCTCATTACCTGCACTAGGACTAGACATGCATCATTCTTGTCTACACATTACTCTCTGTTGCTTTTCTTCTTGTGTGTATGATCTATTGCTCTATGTTTGTCTGTATGTATGCTATATCTGTTTTTTATTTTCTTGTATTTTTCTGTTTGTGTTCTGCTTTCTGTTTTCTCTACTTTCTCTATCTATCTTTATCTCCTATTTACTGCTTTGCTATATCCTATTATTTACCTGCTAATCAACGCCGAACAAATGAATGTAAAACACCGGCCCTACTAAAAACTCCCCAGTTCTTACCCCCTTCTTTCTCCTCCCCATCAGATAGAAACGGGCATGATATTCTATGAAGTCGAAGACCTATACATTTACGAGGATCCAGTGTACTATGGTTACTACATTTTAAGTGCGGAGCCTCGTATGAGACGTTACGTGTTACAAAATCGTCCCTTCCAACATCCTCTGTCTAGCCCGCATTTTGACCCCGATGCTCCTTACGACTTTTCCTTATCCTAGTTACACCCTGACGCACCTGGGCATCCTTTTCCTGATGGTCCCGAACACCCTATACCAGCTCAACCTTTGAATGTGGTGGAACCTGAGCCTATCATTCCTGGTGAGCCTGAGTTAGCTGCTGTCTATGTACCTGTGATACCACCAGAGTGGGATTTTTCCCCTTAGCCGATCCCTGACTTTCCACAGCCTAATGAGCCGGCACTACCGGACGATGGGGTAGCTCCTATTTACGCGAACAGACTTGTGCTCGCAAATGGTTTTATACATAGTGACAGCAGTGCTTCTGGTGGGTCTGAGGGTATAGCTGTAGCTGCGGATGAGGAGGAGGAGGAGGATCCTGAGATAGAGATAGAGCAGGATGAGGAGATGGGCGAGCCTCATGATGATCTTCAGAATGGCCACGTGTAGATATAAACTGACAGTAGTGGGAGCATTTTTTGATGATACTCTAGTCTAATATTATCTTTTAGTTAGTCTCTCACTTGTGTTAGTACACCTGAGAGCTAGGAGCTATATAGTGGTTAGGCTATCCTGGGTGCCAGTTTAGCGGCTTTTTGTATGGGCCAGGCCCTGGGAGTGTCGTGTATATATTAGCTACATAGGATGACGAGGATGTAAACTGACTTGATCTTTTGTGAACGCTATATGTTTCGTTATAGTGTACATGATGTATATTATCTGCTATATTTCTATATTTCTCTATGCTTCCTTTTATTGCTATGAATGTATGCTTGTTTATTTTACCTCTTCACCGCAACAACATAAATAGAATATAAAAAAAAGTTACCCGTAAAATCGGCAACGTTCTAACAAGAAACAGGCTCATATATTAAGTAATAGTTAATAATTAGGAAGAACAAGTTGGTAACACTTGGCTTCTTGTATGACCATGGCGTACTAGGAGTTGGGTCGTTACAATCTACAATGATGAGAAAAGTCAACCATATTGGATTATTTCGAAGGATCACTTGTTGCTATTTTAAGTTTATGCATAATTTGCAGACATTTAGGATTAGATACGGGTTGGAAAAGCATTGGAAATTTCAAATTATTAAGTTTTCAATGAAAAACTTTCAACATTAATCATCTTAAGGCACTTTGTTAGCAACACTCTAATAATAGTAATAATCAAGGTTCTGAAAATCAGACCGGACCAGCCAGTTCGACTGGGTTAACCAGCAACCGGTCATCTGGCCGGTCCGGGTGACTCCCAGATCCGTCTTGCAAAAAACGGTGTAAAAATTGGTCAAACCGGTGGTTAACCGACAAATCTGGTGAACCAGCCCGGTTTTTTAAATCAACGGTTGTTCATTATCCATCAAAACATCATCGTTTTGACGCCGAGAAAAAGAAATCTTTTCTATTATATTGTGTTATCTGTTCTCTTGTTCTTGTTGCACGATCATTTGCATTTTCGAACTAGTGACCCACCCAACCCATCCATTTCCTCTTCCATTTTCGAACCCTAACCCATAGCTTCCCTAATTTCCTCTTCCATTTTCGAACCCTAACACAGCAACAAGCTCTACAATCGATGCCAGCAGAAGGAACTCCAACGGGCAGAAGGAACTCCCGGTCGCGGATCGTAGCTGCTATTAGCGGCATCGTCATCTGGTCGTCTGAACTCTGAAGCTTCTGCCGTCGATGTTGTCTGGTCGCCCTGGTCGATGTTGTGTTTTTTAATTAATTTTTTATTTTGTTAATTAACTATATGAATTGTTTGTTGGAAGATTGTTAGTTCAATTGTCTTGTTAATTATATGAATTGATGGCTTGATGTAGAGTTCTTCTTCTGCTTTTCAGTTTTTTTTTATTTTGTTAATTATATGAATTAATCATTCTGTAATTATGAATTTACTTAATATAAATTTGATATAAGTTCAATTTTGGATTCTGGATTTTGAATGCTATATAGAATTGATACAATTTTGGGACTCTGGATTTTGAATGCTACATTGACTTTTGCTGAATATAATTCTTGATTTTAAATGCTGTATGAATTGATATAATTCTAAGGCAAATATTTTCTCAGATCTTTCTTTTCTTATAAAGAGCCAAAAATGCATATGATGTATCAAGTTATTGCTAGAGAATTGAATTAAAATTCAGTTTCTGTCCAAAGTTTTGCTTTTGCTACTTTTTAATCTGTTATTTTAAATTCTTATATTTCATGTAGGCCTAGAAAAGTTCAGGTACTTGGGGCAACACATTGATGCTCATTTGTGTCAACAGCATCAAAATCGTCCTTTAATAATCAATTTTTTGTTCACTAAGGAACAATTTTATGTTTTTGAGGTCTAATTTTATGGAGAAACGTAACAGATTGATAGTGAAGAGATAATTAGATGTCTCATATATCTTTGAGACAAATTTGACCAATTTAGTAATATATAAATTGATGATCAATTTGATGTCAAGTGCATATTCGAAGGACCAAATAAAATTTTGATTATTTGAAGGGCTTACTCATGTTTTGAGCTGAATTCCTTTTGTTTATTTATTTATTCTTTTTAAATGCATTACCTTGATATTGTGTATGTGATGAACGGATTTTTGACGGTTTAGAATTTCACAATAAATCCTCGTTGCTAGTATAGTTTCTAAACCAACAAAGAATCCTTTCATACAAAAATTTGGATGTCACTAAAGCAAACCCAATAAAATAAACCGAAGTATTTAAACCTCGGGTCGTCTCTCAAGGAATTGCAGGGAAGTGTACTTATAGTTGGTTATGAGATTGTATCTTTTTGGGTTTTTGAAATGTTGAACAAGGAATGTAAATGATAAGAAAATAAACTAATAATTAAGAAAGGCTCTTGGCAAGGTATGAGAACTAGAAGTCCTATCCTAGTTACTCTTATCAATTGTGATGAGAATTGTCCATTGTTCCCACTTAGTTAACCTCTAACCATGAAAGAAAGTCAAGTGGATGAATCAATTTGATTCCTCAAGTCCTAGTCAACTCCTAAGAAAAGACTAGCTTTAGAGGGATCCAAATCAACTAGCAACTTTCAATTATCAATCAACAAAGGAGTTTGATAACTCAAGAGTCTCCAATTACTCAACCATAGCCAAGAGGAGAGAAATCTACTCTAAAATCCAACCAAGCATTTTATCAAACACTTGGAAGCCACAACATAAAAGCATAGAAAAGCAATAAGAGATAATAAAATCTAAACAACCAATTGAAAGCATCAATAACATAAATTGAAGAAAGCAATCATAAATATGAAATACCTCGAATTGCATTAAATAGAAAATCAAATCTAACATGAGAATTCATAAACTAAAGTGGATAAATAGATAAATCAACAAGGGAAGATAGATAAACAAAAGTACCAGAAGAAATAAGAGTAAAAGAGAAACTAAATTGAAATAGGGTAGAAATCTAAAATTGAAAATAGCTAAACCTAAGAATCCTAAAACCTAGAGAGGGGAGAGAGCCTCTCTCTTTAAAAAACTACATCTAAAACCTAAAACTATGTAAAGTGAATGAATGTTGTGTGAATGAATGAATGATTCCCCCACTCTGCAGCTTCTATTCTATGTTTTCGGGCTTGGGATTGGGACAAAAATAGCTCAGAAATTGCCCCCTAGCGAATTTTGATACGTACAGCACTTGGCTCTGTCACGCGTACGCGTCGTCGATGCATACTCGTCGTCCACGCGTACGCGTCGATTGAACTTTCGCAAGGTCACGTGTACGTGTAATCCACGTGTGCGCGTTGCCTAACAGCATGGCAACTATGACAAATTATATATCATTTCGAAGCCTCGAATGTTAGCTTTCTAACGCAACTAGAATCGTCTCATTCGGACCTCTGTAGCTCAAGTTATGATCGATTTAGTATGGAGAGGTCAAGCTTGACAGCTTAGCAATTCCTTCAATTTCTTGTATTCCTTCTACTTTTGCATGCTTCTTTTCCATCCTCTAAGCCATTCCTGCCCTATAAACCCTGAAAACACTTAACACACATATCACGACATCGAATGGTAATAAGAGAGAATTAAAATTAGTAATTTAAGGCCAAAGAAGCATGTTTTCAATCATAGCACAGAATTAGGAAGGAAAATGTAAAACATCGAATTATATGAATAAGTGTGAGTTTAGTGGATAAAATCCACTCAATTAAGTACAAAATGTACCATAAAATAGTGGTGTATCAAATCTTCCCACACTTAAACATTAGCATGTCCTCATGCTAAGCTCAGGAGAAGATACAAAGCAGTGAAGAGGAATGGTAGAAATTATGAAATGCAACCTATCTATATAAAGACAACTACATGCAAAAATGCTTTTACCTACTTGATTAAAAGTAAACAAATTCTCCAAGACAAACATAAACTGGATTCCACTAATTCAAATCACAAAATAAAGTACAAGTAAACTTGTAAGAAGATAGCCCATGAAAGCCCAGAACACAGAATCAAGCATTGAACCCTTACTGGAAGTGTATATGCACTCTAATCACTCAAGTGTCTAGGGTTAATTCACTCTAATCTCCTTTAGTCATGCTTTCAAAAACTTTGTTCTTCATCTAACCAATCAACAAATATTTAATGTACAAATGCAAATATCATGAGGGCTTTTCAAGGTTGAAATGGGGCTAAGGTAACGGTGAGGATATATGTATGGCCAAGTGAGCTATCATATGAATCTTTGACTAACCTAAGCTCTCACCTAACACACACACACACACTCTATGTAATTCTAAAATCATGCCTAGCTACCCAAAATCACACTTTTGTATATTTCACATACTCATATACCAAATTTTTCTTAATTTCACCACATATGCATTGATCTTTTATTAAACTTAACATTGGGGTAATTTTGTCGCCTATTTATTTATTTATTTATTTATATTGTAATAGAATTGTTTTTTTTTTTTAACATGAAAGCAAACATAACTTATCAATGCACATAGTTTTTTTGGTCTCACATGAGTATGCACCCAAATTCACAATACTTAAATAAAGTGGAAACACAACACATTCCCATTAACCCAGGTTTCCCACAATTCCTCACACTTAATTGATACACAATCTCTATCTTAAGCTAACCAAAAATTTAATTGGGGTAATTAATTGTTTTTCCGCTTAAGGCTAGTGATGTGGTAAAATATAGAACAAAGGGGATTAAAAGGCTCAAAGTGGCAAACAAAGGTAATTGAAATGGTAGGCTATTTGGGATAAGTGAGCTAATAACAAATGATGGCCTCAATCATATGTATGCATGTAAATACACTAAATAATGGACATATATAAAGGAACAAACTATAGATTACAATCATAGAAAAGAAAACACACAAGAATAAAATATTATAATTAAATATTATAACCATATAATTAAGCTCAAATCTCACAGGTTATGTGTTCTAAGCTATAAACCATGTTCCAAATTAAAATCTTTAGACAAGTTTAACAAAAAGGTTTTAATTTAAATTACTGAAATACTATAAAAAGGGTCTTGAAAAGAAACTCATTATTTCAACCAAGCAAAACATACATGCAAACAATTATTATCATGCAATCTATCCTATCTAACAAAAGAAAAATGTCAAATGTTGGTGTTAAGAGAGAGAAGTTACCTCCAGAAGTCAAGGACTAACCTCCCCACACTTAAGGCTTGGCACGGTCCTCCGTGCCATCAGTAAGGAGCAAGGTAGGACTGGAAGCATCGCCTCCACTGTCTGGTTTGCCATGGCTCCCTGTGCTACTGGATGAAGGGGAATCCGGGGTGTCCTTCGGGTCCGGAGGTGGGTGGATACCAGCTATGAGTTCCTTTAGATAGTTGTATCGGTGCTTGTTACGGTGCTCCATTTTCTCCATTATGCAAACGCGTGGGTCGCGCAGATTTGATAGTGACGCGTAAGCGTCAGGCACGCGTACGCGTGCCTTTGGTTGTGCGAATCGTGCAAGACCAGCCACGCGCACGCACAACTCTCTGTTCGCTCTGGGCTAGGGGCCAAAATTGGCACGGCAGGGACGCACACGCGTGGATGGTCATTAAGGGAAGATGACGCGCACGCATCAGGGATGCGTACGCATGATGGGGTTTGTGCTTCTAGCACAGTTCCAGTCCCAAACCAGCACAACTCTCTGCCCATACACCCATTTACGCTGATTTCCAGGGTCATGCGTACGCGTCATGGAGGCTTACACGTGGACTGCTGAAAGCGCAAGTGACGCGCACGCGTGAGGGACGCGTACGCGTGGGCTAGCTTGTGCGCAAGGCATGCTTCCAGCGCCACTCATGCCCAACTTTCTGTTCAATTCCTTGGTGGTGCGAAGTCACGCATGATGCGTACGCATCATCGACGCTTGCGCGTCGAACTCCTTTTTCTTTTTTTGCAAGATAAAAGTAAATATGCAGAACTGGAAATTAAGGCTGACAGAAATAGATTAAAACTAATAAAAAGAAGGATCATACCATGGTGGGTTGTCTCCTACCTAGTACTTTTAGTTAAAATCCTTAAGTTGGACATTTGGTGAGCTCCTCGTCATGGTGACTTGTGCTTGAACTCATCTTGAAACTGCCACCAACGCTTGGACTTCCAATAAGCTTCAACACCTCCAAATAAATTCACCAAGCCTTGATGAAGTTCGCCACAAGTTTTGAGCTCCCAAAGTTGATCCTCTTGTATGCCCGGATCCCAAATCTTGTTTCCACACCCATCTTCAAGTTGATCATCATGATTCCATCCGGGTGGTTTAGCCTTGGAATTCTCATTTAAGCACCTAAACATCCTCCTAGTACCAATCAATCGAGAATTATACCAACCCTTGCAATTAGGCCTTGAGCTTCCAACCATAACAAACCTAGGATGGTGTTGCCAACCACTAACCATCTCCCTTTTACTCTTAAAACCACAGATAGCTCTAAGTTGTCCATCCGTTTCAAGTATACCATATTCAAGTGGGAAAGTAGAGTTTAAGGATAAGAATTTTACCCAATTGAATGTTGTGTTGGATGGTAATGGCTTGGGGGAAGGTATCTCCAGTGGCGGCCTTGCTAATGTATTCTTCAATCTCTTGGGCTCTTCTTTGATGATCTCCACCTCTTGACAAGCTTCTGGAACATTGACCTCTTCCTCTAGTTTAATGGGAGAGGTTTCAATTGTAGGTAAAAACTCATTAATTATTGAACCCGTCTCATGATCAACCTCCTCAAAGTCTGCAACCATGGTATGCATTGGAGGTTGTACACCCTCCTCAACATCAAATTCAAACATTTTAGAAGGAGGCTCTATGACTTGAGATTCCCATGGAGGTTCTGCATCTCCTAAGTCCTCAACCATTTCCTCTTCTTCGATAATTTCGGTTTTCTCCACTTGCTCTAGTACAAAATCTAACTCCTCCTTGATAACTTCCACCTCTTGACAACTTTCTTCAATTTCCCTAATTATTCAACTACTCCTTCATCTTCAAGGGTCTCTCCTACCTCCACTTTTTGGGCCTCCTCTTGCTTCTCTTGAAGTATGTATGCGTGAACCCTATCCATTACGTCTCTAAGACGATCCCTTTTCTCTTGTTCCATGTCAATAGCGTAATTGGGATCATGTTGCTCTTGGATTGATGAATATGGGTGAAAAGTAAGTGCACCAGAGCTTGAGAGTTGAGTATTGGGGGTAAAGGATGGATCCATACGAGATATAAGAGCTTGGAGAGTAGAGGTGAGACCGGTGAGAGCAGAGGTAAGTGTGGTTTGAAGCTCCTATTGCCTTGGCAAATAACACTAAAGGTATCATCTATGGGAGCTTGGGGTGGATAGGAAGGTTCATCTGTTGGGAGAAAAAGCTCATAATTCGAAGGTGGTTCTTCTTGATAAGGATATGGAGATGGTGTATATTGAGGTGGTGGTTCTGGGTATGGTTCATATGGTTCGTATGGTGGTTGGTGTGGTGGATAAGGGTTAGGGTCATATGGAGGTGAATGGTGGAAAGGGGCTTGTGAGTATGGTGGTTCAAAGCTATGTTGAGGAGGGGGTTCATAGGCTTATGGTGGGCTTGTCGGTAACTACAAGGGGATCTACCATATCCATTATCTTGGTATGCACCTTGGAATGGCTCTTGCTCATAGTAAGTTGGAGGAGGTTATTGCCAAGAGGGTTGATCAAATCCTTGTGGCTCCTCCCATCTTTGATTGTCCCAACCTTGATGCATGTTCTTATTATAGCTTCCATTCCCTACAACATAATTTGAACCAAACTCATAGCCAAAGGGATGAGAATTCATAGTAGCAATAGAAAATAAAAACAAAAACTGAGAAGAAATAATGAAATTAAACTCCTAAAAATAGAAACAACTAACAAAGAAACGAAAAAGTAAAATTATTCACAATATTCATAATAATCAATAATAAGGCACACATTTGCAATTCTCCGTCAACGGCGGTATTTTTTTTATGAACGGATTTTTGACAGTTAAGAATTTCACAATAAATTCCTATTGCAAGTATAGTTTCTAAACCAACAAAGAATCCTTTTATACAAAAATTTGTTTGTCACTTAAGCAAACCCAATAAAAATAAACCGAAGTATTTAAACCTCGTGTCGTCTCTCAAGGAATTGCAGGGAGGTATAGTTATTATTGGTTATAAAAAAGTATCTTTTGGGGGTTTTTGAAAGGTTGAACAAGGAATGTAAATGATAAGAGAATAAACTAATAATTAATAAAGCTCTAGGCAAGGTATGAAAACTAGACGTCCTATCCTAGTTATCCTTATCAATTATGATGTGAATTGTCCATTGCTCCCACTTAGTTAACCTCTAACTATGAAGGAAAGTCAAGTGGATGAATCAATTTGATTCCTCAAGTCCTAGTCAACTCCTAAGGAAAGACTAGCTTTAGAGGGATCCAAATCAACTAGCAACTTTCAATTATCAATCAACAAGGGAGTTTGATAACTCAAGAGTCTCCAATTACTCAACCAAAGCCAAGATGGGAAAAATCTAACTTTAAACCCTCCCAAACATTTTATCAAACACTTGGAAGGCAAAACATAAAAACATAGACAACTAGCAAGGAATATTAAATCTAAACAACTAATTGCAAGCATCAAGGATAACAAATAAAGGAAGAAGCAATAAATATGAAATACCTCAAATTGCATTAAAAAGGAAAATCAATTCTAACAAGAGAATTCATAAACCACATAAAGTAATCAACAAGAAAAATAAATAAACTAGAATGCTAAGAGAAATAAAAGTAGAAGAGAAACTAAATTGAAATAGAGTAGAAATCTAATAATGAAAATAGCTAAACCTAAGAATCCTAAAACCTAGAGAGAGGAGAGAGCCTCTCTCTCTAAAATTATGTATGAATGTTGTATGAATGAATATTGTGTGAATGAATGGATGATTCCCCCACTATGCAGCCTCTATTCTGTGTTCTCGGGCTTGGAATTGGGCCAAAAAGGAGCCCAGAAATCGCTCCCAGCGCTTTCTGCAATTTCTGCACGTGGCGCATGTCACGCGTATGAGTAAGTCATGCGTACGCATCGCCTGGCAAAATTCCTTGTCACACGTACGTGTTAGTCCCGCGTATGCATCGCTTGTCTTTTGTGCTAGTCACGTGTACGCGTCACTGCCAGCTTCTCAAAACTTCATTTTCTTGCCTTCCTTCCAATTTTGCATGTTTCCTTTCCATCCTCTAAGCCATTCCTGCCCTATAAAGCCTGAAAACACTTAACACACAGATCACGGCATCGAATGGTAATAAAGGATAACTGAAATTGACAGTTTAAAGGCCTAGGAAACATGTTTTCAACTATATCACATAATTAGGAAGGATTTGTAAAACCATGCAAATTATATGAATAAGTGTGCAAAGATTTGATAAAAATCACTCAAATTAGCACAAGATAAATCATAAAATAGTGGTTTATCAGTATGACATTGGGACATAATGGTTTGTTGTTGCATTACAATCACAATTAAAGAACATAGCTTACTATGCTTGGGACATAATGGTTTGTTGTTGCATTACAATCATAGTTAAAGAACATAGCTTACTATGCTTGTGTTAGAATGAGAAATTTGTCATCTTTAATTTTGAGGGTTAATGATGCTTGCTGCAGAAAAGTTTCATTTTGATTAATTTGGGTGTTTCTTTACTTTGGCTACTTCTTGTTGTTGGATCCAAATTTATAGACATATCACTTTTATTTTGGCTGCAAACTTTATATATACAAGTGCATAAAATTCTAACATCCTTACCAAAAAAAAGTTTATTAATTAAACCGGTTCAACTACGGTTTGACTCCGGTTGAACCATTAAATTATTGAACCAGTCACTTGACCGGTTCAATGACCGGTCTAGTTTTTACAACCTTGGTAATAATACAAGGAATTGTTTTATGTTAGCCATAATTGAAGTTAGGGTTGCAAACATTGAAAATGCTTGCATAATTGTGCAGGTATGAGTTCTAACGTTCACCAGATGCATTCTCTGCTTCAGTTCATGAATATAAAATATCTCTTAAAGGACTTCTAGGATTGCATTCATATTTTAATTTTGAGACTTTTATGTACTTAGATGATATTGAAATATTGAAGTTGTTAGTTTATTTTATTTTTTAAAGAAAAACAGTGATAGTTATGTAACACAATACCATATGTAATTATGTTTGGAACTATTGATATTGAGAATTTTTGTATATATAGAGTTATTATGTCTTATATTGAGGAATTGTGTTATAAAAGATTTAGTTTTAAAATTTTTATATTAAAAAATAAATTTTTAATTTGAGAATATGTAAATGAGATAAGATTAATGAATGATTTGAAATTAAAAATAAATAAATAATTACAAGATTTGTGGAGGTTTTAAACTGCCACAAAAGTTATTTAAAAATGCCATAAAAGTCCAATATACAACCCCTACTAAAAACACAAAATCCCTACTGAATAGATTGTGGAATTTTTAAAAACCCCACAAAAGACCTTGTGACGCCTCAAATTTTGGGGGTTTTGGAAACTCCCACAAACCATTTGGTGGGGGTTATAAACCTCCATATGTAACATCCGGTCAAACCGTAATTAATTAAATAATAAATTAAATAGGAGTGAATATGGTTAGAAAATCTAGCAATTGGAATTTGATAATTTAAATATGATATTTGGACTCAGTGGATTTTTCTGAGTCGGAAAACATAGTTTTCTGCAAAAAATTACGCACTGGAATTTTGACCGGCAGTACCGGCTGAGATCTATCTGGTACTGCAGCTGAGAAAATTAATTATAAGTTAATATGGCTAAGAAATTAGGATTTATAATTAGGACAAGTAGAAATATTTAAAATGTGATTTAGAGCACTAATCTTAAAGGTTTTGGCACAAAATTGGGCCAACAGACTAAAATAAGTGAACCGGGCCCAAGTGGGCCCAAGACCCAACATATATAAACATTAGTTATGAGCATTTTAGCTCATTAACCCTGAAGGAAGGGGGTAGGGGTGCTAAAAAATGGAAGAGAGGTGAGAGGAGAGGGTTCCAACTTCAATTCTATCTAACTGTTTGCGGCCACGCATCGCTCTTTTCATCCTCTACAATTCTATCTAAGTTTTGTGGTGAGTAGTCCACTCTCCTATGCCCAGTTTCGTTTTTCCCATTTTATTTCAAATTTGGTTAGGATTTTGAGGAAATCTTGTGATTTTGGTTGTTTAGGGGTGCTCTAGTATGAGCCATGGGTGATATTCATCACAAAATTTCGTGGGTTAAGGTAAGGAACCCTCTAACCCTTGTGATTTATCATTTTTATGAATCCTAGGTTGATGTATGTATGTGAAATTGGTTATGTTAGTGTATTTGGTGATTTTGGTGCACAATTGGGAGGTTGGTGTTTCTTGAGGAGCATTAGTGAGGCTTGGAGCTAAGGGTTGGTGGAGACTTCCAAGAAAAAGCTCAATTATTTTGGCTACAAGAGGTACGGTTTAAGTTTCATTTAAGTACCGTGTGGTGTGATGAGAATTCATAGGCTAGATGCCCCTAGGATTAAGTTTGGATTATGCAAATGGTTGGTACTAATATATATAGTTGTCATGTAATGAGAATTGATAATTGAGTTGAGAATTGTGTGAATTTGTATGTTTGGTGTGTTGAGAATTTGATGAATTGAATAATAAATATTGGTTTGTGGAATATGCATTTAAATTGTGAATTTTGCACCGGAGGCCGGAAAGAGGTAAAGAAGGTAAGTTGATATGTGTGTTGTGTGATGATAAGAGATTGGATGGATTTTAGTTATTGAATGTGTGAATAATTGGTTTGGTTATTGAATAATAAGGTTTGAGGAATTGAGGTGTGAAATTTGATAGTTTTGGATGAAATTGTGTAGAGGAGGTAGGTTTAGTTTGGTTGAGTGTAATTATGTGAATGTGGTTGGGTTGTGGTCATTTGGATGAGTGGAAATGAATTTAGCTTGTGAACATTAGAAAAATTGGTAATTTCTAGTTTTGGGGTAAAAACTGATTTTTTACCAACATTAGTGGTCCGTAACTCAGTCCACGGAGTTCGGAATTCTTCAAAAATGGATTTTTATGAAAGTTTATTCAAAGATCTTTCCAACAGTTCAAAAATGGTTGAAAAAGGAATTTTGTAGCAGAAGCTATGTGTGGTGGAAGTTTGAGGTTTAAAAATGAAATTCTGCAGCTTTTTAACTTAGTAAAATTTTTTGCAGATGGTACTCCCACGCATACACGTGGCCGACGCGCACCCGTCAATCTCAATTTTTACTCACCCACCTGTGCGCCTGGCCGATGCGTACGCGTCGATGTACTGATTTAAGTGCCCAGCCAAAGTTCTCGAGAGTTGTGCGGCTACTGTGCTGGTTTTGTGCGTAGGGCACAAACCGCACCCACGCGTACGCCTGGCTGACGCGCAGGCGTCACTTTACTTTTCTCCCATCCACGCATGCGCATGGGCGACGCATACGCGTCACTGTAATTTTTCTGCTTGATAAACCCTGTTTTTAGGGTTTATCTTGTGTTGAATTTAGAGTATTTTAGTAACATTTTCTCACATTTATTCACTAAAATAGCATGGTTTTGTGATTCCCCCTTGATTTGTGCTTAGATGTGAAAACATGCTTTTAGACCTTTAATTTGATGATTTTAATTCACCTTTGATTCCACTAGATGCCTTGATTTGTTTGTTAAGTGATTTCAGGTTGAAAAGGCTAGGAATGGATCAAAGGAGTGAAGATGAAAGCATGCAAAGTGGAGAACACATGGAAAAGCCAAAGATTTGAGATGCATCATCCACGTGCACGCACACTGTACGCGCACACGTGGATCATGAAAACCTCAAGGGACGCGCACGCGTGATGTACGCGTACGCGTCGGTGGCCGCACGTGATTTTTAAATAGAAAACGTGCCCAGTGAATTCTGGGAAGCTGTGGGGCCCAGTTTGCAACCAATTTTGGCGCCAAAGTGCTTTAAAGGACCAAGGATTGAAGGGAATGGGGATCTTTTTGCTCATTCATACACATTAGGATTAGTTTTAGTTAGTTTTAGAGAGAGAAGCTCTCACTTCTCTCTAGGATTAGGATTAGGATTAGGTTTAGTTCAATAAGCCTAGATCTAGGGTTTAATTCGTGCTTTCATCTACTTCTACCTGAGAGTCACGCATGCACTGCACGAACATTGCCCCGGAGGTGCAACCATCAACCCATGCGTAAGCGTGATGGACATGTGCGCACCCTCTCTCTGGTCTACCATGCACGCGCACGCGTGACCCACGCGTACGCGTCGCGTCCATTGCACCATCATCCACGCGCGCGCGCCATGCACGCGTATGCATGGATGCCCTTATTTCATCCATCTTCTTTTCTTCTCCTCTTTTCATTTCTTTCCTTCTTCTTTCTTCCTCCTTTCTCCGACCCTTCATCCAACACTTCCAACACCGCTTATAACCATTTAGTTAGTTAGTTACTTAGTTTAGTTTTCATTTCATTTTCTCCTTTTCATGATAAGTGTTGGATTATTGATTTTGTTTACTATACATTACTGCTTGTTATTAACTAAATGCTATTTTAGCATGATTATTTTCCTATTTTCATTGTTGGATTCCTTGATTGAGGTTATAATTTTCTACTTGGTTTTGAATTTTCCATACTTAATCTTGAGAATACCAAGTGATGAGAATCGCCTTCGAGCTTGTAACTCTTTTTGAATTACATGTTGTAGCTAGCCACCATGTAATTTGAATTCTTTTCCTCGATTAGGCAAGTTCTTGATGGCGGATGTTGAGCATTTATCTTAATGCATTGTGCTTCTTGATCATATGCATCCATATATGTTTGGCTTAGATACTTTTGTGCTTCTTTATAGTTTGTCTCAACTTACAAGCTTACTTAAAGTATTTCAAGAACATTAGGATGAGTGACGTGCATGCTTCTATTGTGACTTAGCCTCTTATGCTAGTGTGTTCTAAACCGCACGCAATTTAGAATTCACATACCTAATCTTTCTTAATGTCACACTAATTCACTCACTCAATTCTAGGGGTTAGTACCTCATTCCAATAATGTACGCTTCCTTGCCTTTGTATTTTCTCATCTTATGGTGTTATATTTTTGTTTTTCATGAATGATGCACCGCAAGCGAAAATAGAAGCGACAGAAAGAACATGCAGCACCGGTTGACCTATCAGCTGAGGGTAGCATTGACGATCGAATTTCTGCTAGTAAAGAAATTAACAAATATAATCACGTTGTAAGTATAGTTTCTAAACTAACCAGAATCCTTTCGTAGAAAAGTTTTGTTTGTCACTAAAGCAAACCCAATAAAAATAAATAACTGAAGTATTCAAACCTTGGGTCGTCTTCTCAAGGAATTGCAGGGAAGTATGATTTATTATTGGTTATAAGTAAAAGTGTATTTTTTTTATTTTTGAAATAGGGAACAAGTAATTTAAATAACAAGAAAAATAAATTAATAATTAATAAAATCTCTTGGCAAGGTATAAAACCGTGAGGCCTTGTGTGCCAAAGCGAACAATATCGTGCTAGATGGTAGTCTGGGCTGTTACACCTCATGCTGGTGTCGGTGGACGTTGAGGGTTGTTCTTGCTGAGGTGAATTGATGATGTGATTGAATAATGATGATGATTATTGAATGAGATAATTTGAGCTCCCTGGGTAGACGCAGTGAAGTGAATTCACTTGCTCCAGGTGAGGATATGATGTATTGATACAGAATTTCCGAGACAGAATAACCGGTGATGGTTTTGTTTATGAATCTAATTCTGATTCATTGGAGAGTTAGAGAGAGTTGAGAGGCATGAAAGATATATTTTAGATTTACCATTCCCTTATGACAGTTGCCAGTTTATGGATTAGTGAGAACATAGGGTGAATATCAGTGAAAGGAAGTTTAGGATGCTTAGCGAGTTTTTATTACAATGCATTGTATTTATTTGGCACTTTTACCGTACTGGAAACCCATGGGTCAGGGGTTCTCATTCCGTATATATCTCTTGTTTTTCAGATACAGGTCCAGGTGCTCAGAAGTGAGCTGTGGTTCATCTGAGAGATGGCAAAGATCTTTATATTCTCTACTTTATATTTTGCTTAGAATCTCTCCACCTTTATTTTGAAAAACTTATACTATGTATTAAACTCTCTTGAACTTGCCTATAGAGGCTCTTATGTTTCTTTTGGGAGAGATTAGGAGATACTGTTGTCAACTACTTTCATACTGTACCCTAGCCGGCCTAAACTTCGCGGGTCGCAACTAGTTGCTATTTACATATTGGTGCACGAAATTGTGATGTCCAGGCTCGAACAATCCCTGGTAATGGCTCCAAAGCTTGGTGCTTTGATCTTAATTCATAATTGTCACAACTTCGATACAACTAACCAGCAAGTGCACTGGGTCGTCCAAGTAATACCTTACGTGAGTAAGGGTCGAATCCCACGGAGATTGTTGGTATGAAGCAAGCTATGGTCACCTTGTAAATCTCAGTCAGGCAGATATAAAACAGTGATATGGTTTTCGAATATTACATAATAAAATAGGGATAGAGATACTTATGTAATTCATTGGTAAGAATTTCAGATAAGCGAATGGAGATGCTTTTCGTTCCTCTGAACCTCTGCTTTCCTGCTATCTTCATCCAATCAGTCTTACTCCTTTCCATGGCTGGCTTTATGCAAGGGCATCACCGTTGTCAGTGGCTACTTTGCAAGCTTTGTTCTTTGCTGCTTTTTCTTGCTTCAAGAATCATTTTTATGATTTTTCAGATTATCAAATAACATGTCTCCTAGTCATCATTCTTTCAAGAGCCAACATATTTAACATTCTTAAACAACAACTTCAAAAGACATATGCACTGTTCAAGCATACATTCAGAAAACAAGAAGCATTGTCACCACATCAATATAATTAAGCTAAGTTCAAGGATAAATTCGAAACTCATGTACTTCTTGTTCTTTTGAATTAAAACATTTTTCATTTAAGAGAGGTGATGGATTCATAGAACATTTATATCTTTAAGACATAGTTACTAACTACTAATGATCATGTAATGAAGACACAAAGACAGACAAACACATAACATAGAAAACGAAAACAGAAGAAAAATATGGGTGGGTTTGGGTGGGAAATTGGTTTTGAATTTTGAAGGTAGGTGGAGTTTATGAGGTAGGTTTATTGGGAAGAGTAGGTGGATGTGAGTGGTGAAGGGTTAGTGGGGAAGAGAGATTGAGGTGATTGGTGAGGGATTTTTAGGGAAGAGTGTTTATGGGGTTGTGTGAAAGAGAGTGGTGAGAAGAGGTGAGTGGAGGTAGGTGGGGATCCTGTGGGGTCCACAGATCCTGAGTTGATCCTGTGGGGTCCACGAGGTTTCAGCTCAAAGTTGTTTGCTCCAATGGCAGGAATGGATATGCTTCTTCCATGTAAATTGGAATTAGGTGCAGTAAAGTCACCAAGCATCCTCCTTGCATTATTATTATTTTCGGCTGCCATCTCCTCTGCCTGTTCGAAATTTTCTTGAAAGGTTATCTCTGGATTGTTGTATTTTAGCTTCTCTTAATTTTCTCTTCAGAGTCCTTTCAGGTTCTAGATCTGCTTCCACAAGAATGTTCTTATCCTTGCTCCTGCTCATATGACAAGGAAGAATGGCCAGAAAAATGATAATAATAATAAAGATCCTTTATACCCCAGTATAGGGATCCTTTTGTGAGTGGAAGAGAAGGGGGAGACAAAGAATGTGATGTAAAGGAAGAAATGCAACTGTACGAATGGAAGAGATGTGAGATGAGATGTTAGGATATGAATGAATAAATAGAATAGGATGGGGGAGGGATAATTTTCAAAAATTATTTTGAAAAAGAGTTAGTGATTTTTGAAAATGGTTTTTTGAAAATTGTTAGTATTTTTTTTTCGAAAATTTTTTTTTAAAATTAAAAATAAGACTAATTAGTTAATTAAAAAGAAATTTTTGAAAAAGAGGGAAGATATTTTCGAAAATTAGAGAGAGAGAGTTAGTTAGGTAGTTTTGAAAAAGTTAAGAAACAAACAAAAAGTTAGTTAGTTAGTTGAAACAAATTTTGAAAAGATAGGAAGTTAGGAAGTTAGAGAAGATATTTTGAAATCAAATTTTTGAAAAAGATAAGATAAGAAGATATTTTTGAAAAGATATGATAGAAATTAGTTTTTGAAAAAGATTTGATTTTTAAAATCTCAATTAATGACTTGATTCAAAAGAAATCACAAGATATGATTCTAGAACTCAAAGTTTGAATCTTTCTTAACAAACAAGTAACAAACTTCAAATTTTAGAACCAAAACATTAATTGACTATGTTATTTTCGAAAATTTGATGGAGAAATAAGAAAAAGATTTTTGAAAAATATTTTTGGAATTTTCGAAAATAACTAAGAATTTTGAAAAAGATTTGATTTTTGAAAAAGATTTTGAAAAAGATAAGATTTTCAAATTGAAAATTTGATTTGACTCATTGGCAACAACTTGATTTTTTTTAAAAATTTTTGAAAAAGTCAACTCAATTTTCGAATTTGATGAGAGAAAAAGGGAAAGATATTTTTTTGATTTTTTTTTGAATTTTTATGAAAACATGAAAAATATGCAATGCATGAAATTTTTAGATCAAAACAATGAATGCATGCAAGAATGCTATGAATGTCAAGATGAACACCAAGAACACTATGAAGAACATGATGAACATCAAGAACATAATTTTGAAAAGTTTTTTAATGCAAAGAAAATATGCAAGACACTAAACTTAGAATTCTTTAATGCTTAGACACTAAGAATTCAAGAATGCATATGATAAACATGAAAAGACACAAAACAAAAAATCATCAAGATCAAACAAGAAGACTTACCAAGAACAACTTGAAGATCATGAAGAACACTATGAATGCATGATATTTTCGAAAAAAATGCAGGATGCATATGCAATTGACACCAAACTTATAACATGACTCAAGACTCAAACAAGAAACAGAAAATATTTTTTAATTTTATGATTTTCTAATTTTTTTGGATT
This sequence comes from Arachis ipaensis, assembly GCF_000816755.2. Taxonomy (NCBI): domain Eukaryota; kingdom Viridiplantae; phylum Streptophyta; class Magnoliopsida; order Fabales; family Fabaceae; genus Arachis; species Arachis ipaensis. Next base: position 93,365,881 of record NC_029789.2, read on the forward strand.
TTTATTTATATTTTTCAAAAATTTAAAAGAAAAAATAAAGATTCCAAAATTTTTAATATGAATTCCAGGAATCTTGCATTCTTAGTCTAAAGCTTCAGTCCAGGAATTAGACATGGCTCACTAGCCAGCCAAGCTTTCAATGAAAGCTCCAGTCCAAAACACTAGACATGGCCAATGGCCAGCCAAGCTGTGATATATGGAATTACATGCATTGAAGTGATTAGTTGAAGCCTCAGTCCAAAAGAATTTAGACATGGCTTTACAGCCAGCCAGGCTTCAACATGCTTCATGAAACACTAGAATTCATTCTTAAAATTTTTGAATAAAATTTTTGAAAACATTTTTATTATTTTTTCAGCAAGTGCACTGGGTCGTCTAATACCTTACGTGAGTAAGGGTCGAATCCCACGGAGATTGTTGGTATGAAGCAAGCTATGGTCACCTTGTAAATCTCAGTCAGGCAGATATAAAACAGTGATATGGTTTTCGAATATTACATAATAAAATAGGGATAGAGATACTTATGTAATTCATTGGTAAGAATTTCAGATAAGCGAATGGAGATGCTTTTCGTTCCTCTGAACCTCTGCTTTCCTGCTATCTTCATCCAATCAGTCTTACTCCTTTCCATGGCTGGCTGTATGCAAGGGCATCACCGTTGTCAGTGGCTACATCCCCTCCTCTCAGTGAATAATATGCTCATGCACCCTGTCACGGCACGGCTATTCATCTGTCGGTTCCCGATCATGCTGGAATAGGATTCACCCTCCTTTTGCGTCTGTCACTAACGCCCAGCAATCGCGAGTTTGAAGCTCGTCACAGTCATTCGATCATTGAATCCTACTCAGAATTCCACAGACAAGGTTTAGACCTTCCGGATTCTCTTGAATGCCGCCATCATTCTAGCTTACGCCACGAAGATTCTGGTAAGGTGATCTAAGAGATACTCATTCTAGCTTAATTCATGTAGAACAGAAGTGTTTGTCAGGCACGCGTTCATAAGGGGGAAGGATGATGAGCGTCACACATAATCATCACCTTCATCACGTTCTTGGGTGCGAATGGATATCTTAGAAGAGAAATAAGATGAATTAAATAGAAAACAGTAGTACTTGCATTAATCTTTGAGGAACAGCAGAGCTCCACACCTTAATCTATGGAGTGTAGAAACTCTACCGTATGAAAATACATAAGTGTAGGTCCAGGCATGGCCGAGATGGCCAGCCCTCTAAACGAGATCAATAGTCTCCTAAGATGAACAATAGATATAAAACTGAGACCAAAGATTAGTATGGACTGTTATATATTGCTGGAAAGCCCGGAATGTCTACTTTCCAACGCAATTGGAAGCGCGCCATTTTAAGTTCTGTAGCTCCAGAAAATCCACTTTGAGTGCAGGGAGGTCAGAATCCAACAGCATCAGCAGTCCTTTTTCAACCTCTGAATCTGATTTCTGCTCAAGTCCCTCAATTTCAGCCAGAAAATACCTGAAATCACAGAAAAACACACAAACTCATAGTAAAGTCCAGAAATGTGAGTTTAACATAAAAACTAAGGAAAACATCCCTAAAAGTAACTGGATCCTACTAAAAACATACTAAAAACAATGTCAAAAAGCGTATAAATTATCCGCTCATCACATATGTTATATATATATAATGTCCTTCTCTTACTCTCCTTTATGCCTTTATCTGTATATCGCTGTCGGCTTCACGCTTTATCTTTTGTTGTCGATGCGTGAGTGTTACGTCTTCACGATTTCATTTTACTCCTTTTCAGGCTTCTCAATTAATACTCCTTTCAATTATACTTATATTTATGTATTAAAAATCCACCTGAGAGTCATGCCACTGTAATATCATTGACTTATGACTCGAGTATAAGGATTTGAATATTAGGGTGTTACACCATAAATAAGAGAAAAAACTGCCACAAATAAATAAAAATCTATTGCCTAAAGCCTTCTCAGGCTAAGAAGCGATTCATTTAGATACCACTGATAAAGAAGAATCTTAAATATTCTCCAAATCTTCTCCGACATGACTCAGATTAAACCACAGTTTGACATAAGAATTTTAGATACTCTTTTCTTAAGCCTTCTCAAGCCTAAAGATCATAGAATAATCGAGTGTGTGAAGTTCAAAAACTCACAAGATGAACCAACAAAAATACCTTCTCAATTTTTACAATTGATGAATCTTTTTTCGATTCTCTGAAACTGTACTAAAATATAGAATAGTAGTAGAATTACAGGTATGTAATCTTGTTTAAAAATGTAAATCAAAGAACAACCTAGATAATAATTTAAAGAATAAAATTTTTTTTCTAAGACGAAAGAACAAGAAAAGAATAAACTAAGAACAAAAGACATGAAAAAATTACAATACTTTATTTTCAAAGATATTTTTCTTGTTTTTTCAATGATTCGGATCAGCTTTATATAGATAGAGAGTTTTAAAGATCCGTTAAATATCCCTCTTGTTCCTGTCTTCACATTTTTAAAAATAGTGTAAAATGTTAAATCACTTTAAACTTTTGTCAGTGTCTTTTACTTGTAATATGAGGTATTTAAATCTTGAAAACTTTTCTTACACATTGTTTGGATCAGTTGAAAATAAAAGGAAAGAAAATCTTTGAAAGAAAAAATGAATGGAAAACTTGGTTTTACGTCGTCTGGATGGCAAGAGAAAAAAAATAGAAAAGAAAAAAGTTGTGTGGGACCCACTTAATTTTTTTCATCTATGACCTATGAAGAAAACTGAAGAAGAAAGGAGAGTCAATAGCAAAATGACTTATATACCCTTTGAGTTATTTATGACTTTTGTATATGATTTTATTATATAGTTTTTCGGAAAAAAAATAGTTAGATTTTTTTGTTTAGGACATTTAAAATCATTAAACAACGAAGACTATAAAAAAAATTATTCATAAAAATAATATATTAAAATCTTGAAAATTAAATTGAATAACTAATTTTTTTTGGAAAAAATGACTTAAATACATTAGTAATGTATAATTTATATGTAATATAAAAAGGGTATTAACATAAATTTCCTCTACTTCCATTTTCTCTCTTCTCAATTTTCTTTCTATCCAAACAAAAAGAAAAATTTCTCTCTATTTATTTTTTCCCCATTTAAACAACATATAAAAAAACATCTACTTTTCCTTCTATTTTCTTTCCTCTTATTTTTTTTTTCTCTTATTTTCTTTTCTTTCATTTTCCATCCTACATCCAAACACACTCTTAAAGAGAAATTTTATCATTTAGGATTTTTTTAAATAAAAGAGCTCAACACAATAATTGGAGCAAGAATAATAACAAACAAATAGAAAAGTTAAAAAAGAAAAAAAATGCAAAAAAACTCATCAACCATTTTTTGTGCTCCTCCTTCTAACGGAGGAAAAATGTCAGTAAATTTTTTTACAAAAATTATCGCGTTGCAAGTATAGTTCTAAACCAACAATTTATCCTCAGTCAATATTTAAATTGTTTGTTACTTAAGCAAACCCAATAAAAATAAACCGAAGTATTTAAAGCTCGGGTCATCTCTTAAGGAATTGCAGGGAAGTATGTTACTATTGGTTATGGAAAAGTATTTTTAGGGTTTTTAAATGTTGAACAAGGAATGTAAATGATAAGAAAATAAACTAATAATTAAGAAAGCTCTTAGCAATGATTGAGATTTAGAAGATTTATCCTTATTATCATCATCAAATGTGATGGTAAATGTGAATTACCTTCACTTTGTTAACCTTTAACCAATGGAGGAAGGTCAAGTGCACACAGTTAACTTGAATTCACAAGTCCTAGTCAACTTATAGTGAGAGACTAGCTTCGGTGGAGTTCAAGCTAACCGGCAATCTCAATTACCAATCAACAAAAGACTTTTGATAACTCAAGAGTCTCTAATTGATCAACCCAAGTTAAGAATATAGAAATCTAAATTAAAACCCAACCAAGTATTTTATCAAACACTTTTAAGGCATAACATAAAAACATAGAAACCAACAAGATATAGCAAAAGCTAAGCCTAACAATTGCAAGAGGAAACAATAACAACAAATTAAGAAAGCAATCATAAACTTGAGAACATAAATTGCATTAATATGAAAATTGAATCTAACATGAAGAATTCATAAATTAAATTGGGAAAATAGAGAAATCAACAAGAGAAATAGATGAACTAAAGTACTAGAACAAATAAAAGTAGAAGAAAAACTAAAATAAACCAAGGTAGAATTCTGAAAATGAGAAGAAACAATACTAAAAACCCTAAAACCTAGAGAAAGGAGAGAGCCTTTCTCTCTAGAAAACTACATCTAAAACATAACTAATGTGAATGAATGTGTGAATGATTCATTCCCCTTTCCAGCTCCACTCTGCAGTCTCTAATCAGTATTTTCAGGCCTAAAACTAGGTCCAAAGCAGCTCAGAAATCGCCCCCAGCATTTTCTATAAATTGCAGCACGTGACGCTCATCACGCGTACGCGTCAGCCACGCGTACGCGTCGATGGAATTTTCACTTGGCCACGCATAGGCATCAGCCACGTGTGTGCGTCGTGTGTTTGCTCCTCCAGTCATGCGTGCGCATCATCCACGCGTAGGCGTCGATGCCAGCTTCTCAAAACTCTAATTTTTGTGTTCCTTCCACTTTTGCATGCTTCCTTTCCATCCTCTAAGACATTCCTACCCTATAAAACCTAAAAACACTTAACACACGTATCATGGCATTGAATGGTAATAAGAGAGGATTAAAAATTAGCAAATTTAAGGTCAAAGTAGCATGTTTTCAATCATAGCATAAAATTAGGAAGGAAAATGTAAAACATGCAATTTATATGCATAAGTGTGAGAATAATGGATAAAAACCGCTCAATTCAGTACAAAATAAACCGTAAAATAGCAGTTTATCAATCTCCCTACACTTAAACATTAGCATGTTCTCATTTTAAGCTCAAGAGAAACTATAAAGGAGTGAAGAGGAATGGTAGAATTTATGAAATGCAACCTATCTATATGAATGCAACTAAATGCAAAATACTTTTTTCTACATGGTTAAAAGTAAATCAAATTCTCCAAAAATAAATATGAACTGGATTCCACTAATTCAAATCGTAAAATAAAGTACACATAAACTTGCAAAAAGAAAGCTCGTGAATGCCGGGAACAAAGAATTGAGTATCAAACCCTCACCGGAAGTGTATACACTCTAATCACTCAAGTAATTAAGGGTCGATTCTCTCAATTCTCTATTAACCTTGCTTTCTAAGGCTTGCTCTTCTTCTACCAATCAACAAAAATTTAATGCACAAATACACATATCAAGAGGTATTTTAATGGTTGTAATGGGGTTAGGGTCAAGGTAGGATTGTATTTGGTCAAGTGGACTAAAATCTGAATCCTTGATTAACTCAAACTCTCCACCTAACTTAAAACAATCCATGTAATCAACATACAAAATCTAACTACCCATTAACTGTGTTTACCACATATTCATGCATCCGAACTTGAGTACAACTCATATGCATTGCTATCACCATTTACCTTGGGGCATTTTGTCCCCTTTTTATTATTTGCTCTTTTTTTATTTTCTTTTTCTCTTTTTTTTTTTAAATTTTTTTCTTTCTTTTCTTTTGTTTTTCTCAATGCATATGATTAAGGTATTGAATGCATGAACATATCCTCAACATTCTTTTTCACGTTCTCACAAGAATATACAACACCTAATTCCCAAACCAAATGTTTCCAAACCCAATTTCCGCACACTTAATTCATGAGCACTCTCACTAGTCTAAGCTAACCAAGAATTCAAATAAAGGACATTATTATTTTCTGCTTAGAGTTAATGATGTGCTAAAGCAAAGAACAAATGGGGTTAAAAGGCTCAACATTGGTTTGCAAAAGATAATGAAAAGGGATAAGGCTATATGTGTATGTAAGTATAGTGAAACAAAGGCCTCAATCATATAAGTGCATGCATACATCAAACCATGAAAATATAGAATCAAGCAAGACAAAGATCACAATTTTAGAGAGAACAACACACACCAAAATAAAATATTGGTTGATAAAATACAACCAATTAAATAGGCTCAAAATCTCACTGGTTTTGTGTGTTCAAACTCTAAAACCATGTTCCAAATTAAAATCTTCAAACAAGTTCAACAAAAAAGTTTAATTAAAATTAGTGAAATGCTATAAAATAGTTTCTTGGAAAAGAATTTATCATTTCAACCAAGTAGTGGTAGAATATGCACAAAATCCAACAAACATGCAATGAAACATGCAAATGCAACAACTAACTAATTAAGAAGGGTAAGAATCGGTTTTGAGAAAAGAAGGTAGCTAACCCACGGAAGTCGGTATCAACCTCCCCACACTTAAAGATTGCACCGTCCTTGGTGCATGCAAAGAAGTGCAAGTGGACGGGCTGCTGCAACTGATGCGCTTCCTCCAAAGATTGTGCAAAACGACTTGTTTATCGCCCCATCTAGAAGCTTCCGTTTCCCTTCTTGGTGGCTAACATGGTAGCTACAACATGCAAGTGAGGAAGTAATATAGGCACATGGCATATCAATAGTGCAAGAAATGCAATAATGAGGGAGAGAGAGTGGGTCATGAGAGACAATATAAGTTCATATCAATGCAAAGGAATACAAGTATCATAAAGGAGTAGCATTGACCTATAAATAAGATCACCCAACAATATAAAACAAGTCACTAAGCACCAAAATAATAGAAAAAATATTCAGCAATTGAGTAGAAAATACAACACCAATGGAAAAATAGTATACTTAGAAAAGAAAATAAAAACATGCACAAAGTGAAAATGCAATGAATGACAGTATGCAAATGCAATTTGTAAAAGAGAATGAAGGATAAGAAAAATAATAAGTGAACTTTTGAAAAGTGAGAGAAGAAGAATGTAAGAAAGGAAGAAGAAAGAAGAAGAAAGGTATAAACAAGGCGCGAACGTGACGCGTGCGCGTGAAAACAGAAACAGGCAGGTGACGCATGAGCGTCGTCCACGCGTACGCGTACGCGTGGATTCCCGAAAATAAAAATAACACGTGAGCGTCGGTCACGTGTACGTATGACTACTCGCGTGCTAGACGCATGGTTGCAGCACACCTCTAGCCCAACTCTCTGTCCAATTACCAAATTACGCCGATGTTCATTCCACACGTGCGCGTCGCTGATGCTTACGCGTGGATTGGCAAAATTGCAGGTGACGCGTATGCGTAGGTTGGTTTGTGTGCTAGGCACCCCTCCCGTACAGTTCCAGCGTAACTCTCTGTTTAATTTAACAGAGAGCGAACCTCTATATGACGCGTGCGCATCAGGTGCACTTTTTTTTTTTTGAAATGCCAGAAATTATTAAACAACTAAACCATAAATTAAATTAAATAAACATAACCGAAAATGAAAATGTAACTTATTACTAATATAAACAAAAAGGTAACTTAGAAAGAATTTACCATGGTGGGGTGTCTCCCACCTAGCACTTTTAGTTAAAGTCCTTCAGTTAGACATTTGGTGAGCTCCTTGTCATGGTGGCTTGTGCTTGAACTCATCTTGAAACTTCCACCAATGCTTGGATTTCCAAATAGCTCCGACATTTCCAAGTGAATTCACCAAGCCTTGATGAAATTCTTCACAAGCTTTGAGCTCCCAATGTTGATCCTCATATATTCCCAGATCCCAAATCTTGTTTCTACACCCGTCTTCAAGTTGATCATCAGTGTTCCAACCGGGTGGCAAGTAATCCGAATTCTCACTGAGGTATTCCAACAACTTCCTAGACCCAATAAATTGAGAACTATACCAACCATTGCAATTAGGCCTTGAGCTTCCAACCATAACAAACTTTGAATGGCAATTCCAACCACTAACCATCCCCCTTTTACTCTTAAAGCCACAAAGAGCTCTAAGTTGTCCATCCGTCTCAAGCAAACCGTATGCAAGCGAGATTAAAACTTAAGGAGTAAGGATTTACCCACTTGAATGGAGGGACGAATGGTGATGGCTTCAGGAGAGATGTCTCCAATGGCGGCCCTGCCAATGTATGCTTCACTCTTTTGGACTCCTCTTTGATGATCTCCACCTCTTGACAAGCTTCTTCAACATTTACCTTTTCTTCAAGTCTGATGGGAGAGGATTCAACTGTAGATAAAAACTCATCAATTATTGAATCAATCTCATGATCAACCTCCTCAAAGTCTTCAACCATGATATCCTTTGGAGGTTGTACACCCTCCTCAACATCAAATTCAAATTTCTTGGAAGGAGGCTCTATGACTTGAGTTTCCCATGGAGGTTCCGCATCTCCTAAGTCTTCAACCACTTCCTCTTCTTCGATAATTTCAGCTTTCTCCACTTGCTCTAGTACAAAATCCAGCTCCTCCTTTATGACTTCCACCTCTTGACAACTTTCTTCAAGGGTCTCTCCTACCTCTACCTTTTGGGCCTCCTCTTGCTTTTCTTGAAGTATGGATACGTGAACCCGATCCATTAAGTCTATAAGACAATCCCTTCTCTCTTGTTCCATGACAATAGCATAATTAGGATCATGTAGCTCTTGGATTGATGGATATGGGTGAAAACAACGTGTACTAGAGCTTGAGGATTGAGTATTGGGGGTAGAAGATGGATCCACACGGGATATAAGAGCTTATAGAGTAGAGGTGAGACCGATGAGAGTACAGGTAAGTGCAGTTTGAAGCTCCTGTTGCCTTTGGCGAATAACACTAAAGGTATTATCTATGCGAGCTTGGGGTGGATAGGAGGGTTCATTTGTTGGGAGAAATGGCTCATAATGGGAAGGTGGATCTTCTTAATACGGATATGGAGATGGTGTATATGGAGGGTATTAGGGTTGGAGTTGTGGTGGTTCTAAGTATGGTTCATACGGCTCATAAAGTGGTTGGTATGGTGGATATGGGTTAGGGTTATGTGGAAGTGTTTGATTGTAGAGGGCTTGTGAGTATGGTGGTTCAAAACTATGTGGAGGAGGAGGTTCAGAGACATATGGTGGGGCTTGTTGGTAACTACAAATGGGTCCAGCATAGCTATTGGCTTGATATGCATCCTGGAATGGCTCTTTCTCATAGTACGGTTGTGGAGGTTGTTGCCAAGAAGGTTGATCAAATCCTTGTGGCTCCTCCCAACTTTGATTGTCCCATCCTTGATGCATGTTCTCATTGTAGCTTCCATTCCCTATAACATAATTTGAACGAAACTCATAGCCAAAGGGGTGAGAATTCATAGTAGCAAATAAAAAAACTAATAAAAATAAGCAACAAAGTCCTAAAACTAACAAAAACTAACAAACAAGAAAAAGGTAAATATATACAATAACCAATAATAAGGCACACATTTGCAATTTTCCGGCAACGGCGCCAAAAACTTGACGGAAGAAAAATATCGGTAAATATTTTTACAAAAATATCGCGTTGCAAGTATAGTCTAAACCGACAATTAAACCTCAATCAATATTTAATTTGTTTGTCACAATACAAACCCAATAAAAATAAACCGAAGTATTTAAACCTCAGGTCATATCTCAAGGAATTGCAGGGAAGTGTACTTATAATTGGTTATGGAAAAGTACTTTTGGGGTTTTTGTGATAAGAGACAAGTAATGTAAATAACAAGGAAATAAAATAACAACTAAGAAAAGTCCTAGCAAGGATTGATAATTGGAATTCCTATCCCCATTATCATAGTCACTTGTGATGGTAATTGTCTTTTGCTCTCACCTAGTTAACCTTTAACAATTGAAGGTAAGTCAAGTGAGCAATTCAACTTGAGTTTACAAGTCCTAATCAAAGACTAGAGTTAGTGAAGCTCAAGCCAACTAGCAACTTTCAATCACCAACCAACAAGAGACTTTGACAATCAAAGAGTCTCCAATTTACTCAATCTAAGCTAAGAACATAAAAATCTAATTTAAAATTCAACCAAGCATTTTATCAAATACTTGAAAGGCATAAAATAAAAACATATAGAATTAACAAGACATAGTAAGATCTAAGACTAACCAAAGTAAGGAAATAACAATAACAAGGCAATTGAATAATAAGAAACGGAAAACACAAATTGCATTAATGAAAATTGAGAGTAATACATGAGTTCATAAACTAAATTAGCAAAATAAAGGAATCAATAAGAGAAGTAGGTAACTAAAGTGCTAGAATAAATAAAAGTAGAAGAAAACTAAATTAAAGCAAGTAGAAATCTGAATTTAAAAAAAGCTAAACCTAAAAACCCTAAAACCTAGAGAGAGGAGAGAGCCTCTCTCTCTCTAGAAAACTACATCTAAAACCTAACTAATGTGAATGATTCATTCCCCTTTCCAGCTCCACTCTGTAGTCTCTAATCAGTATTTTTTGGCCTGAAACTGGGTCCAAAGTAGCCCAGAAATCGCCCCTAGCGTTTTCTATAAATTACAGCACGTGACGCTCATCACGCGTATGTGTCAGCCACGCGTACGCGTCAGCCACGCGTACGCGTCGATGGAATTTTCACCTGGCCATGCGTAGGCTTCAGCCATGCGTGCGCGTCATGTGTTTGCTGCTCCAGTCACGCGTGCGCATCATCCATGCATACGCATTGCTGCCAGCTTCTCAAAACTCCAATTTCTTGTGTTCCTTCCACTTTCGCATGCTTCCTTTCCATCCTCTAATCCATTCCTACCCTATAAAACCTGAAAACACTTAACACACGTATCATGGCATCGAATGGTAATAAGAGAGGATTAAAAATTAGCAAATTTAAGGCCAAAGAAGCATGTTTTCAGTCATAACACAAAATTAGGAAGGAAAATGTAAAACATGCAATTTATATGCATAAGTGTGAGAATAATGGATAAAATCCGCTCAATTTAGTACAAAATAAACCGTAAAATAGCGGTTTATCACCTTCTTATAGTATACTTCTAATTTTGTACTCGTGAAAACATCTTCAACCACTCCAATCTTACTAAAATTCTGTCAATCAAATTACAAGATCGCTAAGTGAAAGTCCACCAGTTACATATCTTCTTTTATCCAATTCTTACTAAAACTATGTTAATCTAACAGCATCCTTTCTTCCCTCCACCTGCACAATCTCGTTGAGGTTTCCCATAGAGGCTGACATAACTCTGCAATATAATCCAATTTCTCCCACACAACAAATTTCTCTTCTCTTATATGAATTCAATATACCACAGAAAGTATAATTGAAATTATTTTTAGTAAGACCCCTTCAACACACAACCAAAACTCTCCTTTATGACAACGACTCATTTTAAACATTATTTTATCCAAAATTAATAGTAAACCACTTGAGGCACCCTCTGACTCAACATATTCTCATCCTACAGCATCACTCTCCTAAATTCTTATTACATCAAACTTCGTCATTAACCGCCACTTAATCTCAAACAAGCCCAACATATTCAACTTAAATTTTTCTTGAGGTTTTTGACCATGATCAACTTTTCATCACCCATTAACCTTCTAACATTCCAAGAACAAATTATTTTAATAAATTATTACACGCCTTTTTTTTGGGGCCTGCAGCATCTTGCTTTCTCTTTCTATTTTGCCAATCTTCTTTTCTAAGCAATTTCTTCATTCTATGTTTGGAGAATAGCCATAATATCATTGATAAACCACTATTTTATGATTTATTTTATATTGAATTGAGTGGATTTTATCAATTATCCATACATTTATTCATATAAATTGCATGGTTTTACAAATCCTTTCTAATTTTGTGCTATGATTGAAAACACGCTTCTTTGGCCTTAAATTTGCTAATTTTTAATCCTCTTTTATTACCATCAATGCCGTAATATGTTTGTCAAGTGTTTTTAGGTTTTTTAGGGCAAGAATGACTTAGAGGATGGAAAGAAAGCAAGCAAAAATGGAAGCAACACAACAAATTAAGGATTTCAGAATCTGGCAGCGACGCCACGCATGGACGACGGTACGCATGACTGGTGCAGCATACACATGACGCGCACGCCTAGCTGACGCCTACGCGAGGCTAGTGAAAATTCCAGCAATGCGTACGCAAGACGAGCGTCACGTGCTGCATTAAACAGAATTCGCTGGGGACAATTTTTAGGCTACTTTTGACCCAGTTTCAGGCCCGAAAATACATATTAGAGGCTGCAGAGTGGAGTTGGAAGGGAGACTGACTTTTATTCACACAATTTTAGGTTTTAGAGTTTCTACTCCAATTTCTTCTTAGATTTAGATTAATTTCTATTTTTATTTACAATTCCTTGCAATTTATTGTTCTAGCACCTTTGTTCTTCAATTCTACTTGTTATTTCCTTCAGTTTGTTATCCTTATGTTTATACACTCTTGATACTTTGGATCTTTTTTAATGCAATTTATATGTTCATATTTTTATTGCTATCTTTAGTTGTCATTGTTAATTTCTTTCAATTGGTAGTTGTTGGATTTTATTATCGTTGCAATTTTACCATGCTTTTATTTTGTGTCTACCAAGTGTTTGATAAAATGTTTGGTTGGATTTTAAATTAGATTTTTGAATTCTTAGATTGGATTGAGTAATTTGGAGACTCTTGAATTGTAAAAGTCTCTTATTGGTTGGTGATTGAAAGTTACTAGTTGGCTTGAGCTTCATTAACTCTAGTCTTTGATTAGGACTTGTGAACTCAAGTTTGATGAGTTTGAAAAACTCTAAATTTAATTTGATGATGAACAAACATTATTAACTTAATTAAAATACAAAATTTTTAATTTGATTTTAATTCATATGTATTGATTGATAATTTTGTTGGTGCAAATTTTGCATATGGGCCGAACAGAGAAGAAAAATGTTGCAAGCCCAATAATATTGAAAACACATTCAGCATTGATACAAAAAAAATTTTGATCCTTATGGCTGAATTTTTGTTTTGTTATTTGGGTCAGAATTTGTGATACAAGCCCAATAACAAACTTTGCTAAAAAGACCAAAGCTTGGTTCGAATCCATTAAGCAAAGAAAGTAAAGTTTCAATGCTTCCAACGGATTCCATTTCTTATTTTGGGATGGAATTCAAAATTTAATTTGCTAGCATTGGAAACATAAATGAGAGAGAGAAAGTGATTTGATGGCTTTAATGTAGCTTACACGCTACTACACAAAAGCATAGGGAGTTGATCTTAATTAATTTGTGTAACACTCATTACTCTTAGCTTTGCTTTTTCTCTCTTCTCTCTCTACTCTTTCTTCTTCAAGTTTCGGTCACTTCAACAGAAAATATGGAAGCCATCAGAAGCTACCAACAAGAAGAAGAAGCTAGTAATAAGACCATCACAATGATGGCAAGAAAAAAAATCAAAAGTATGATGTGGCTAAGATTCTCAACACTTGTGGTAAGATTTGGTGAAGAGATCTTGGCTTCTCCATACCAAAAATGGTTGAAGAAGATATCGGTCAGAGAAGAAGATCCTTGTAGGGATAGCTTGACTCTGATTCTACTCAACCATCACAGGAGGTAGCTACAGTGGCTACGTGATGGAAGAGGTAGAGATTGGAGCAGATGAAGCTGTCATCATCAAGCATGTATCAAGGGCTAGGAGTTCATCTTGGAGTTCAAGACAAGATGAAAGGCTCGGATTGATGATTGTTGGTGACCAAGGAAGAACCAGAGGTATTTGTATGTTGGTTATTGCATTCGGTTACTTCTCCTCTCTCTCTTGCCGAACCGGTTTGCTTGAAGAAGAAGAAGATTAGCTTGATTTCTTTGGTTTCAACTGTGGAGGCTTCTCCCTATAAGTAAGGGTGAACAACCAGGGCTTGAAGCATGGAATGAGAGTGCAAGGCACAGAGTTCTCATAGCTACCTAAGCTAATAGAAGTTCTTCTCTTTCAATGTTCTTCATTCTGTATTTTTCTATTTAATTTTGTCTGTCTTGAGTCTCATGAAAAAAGGCAAACAGTGAGGTTTGTATGAAAAAGCCATAGAGCGGAAAAAGGCAGAGAGTGCAAAATTCAAAGAAAAAGCCATAGATGTCCTTAAAGGTCCTTTGTACATCTGTGTTGTGTTTCATGATTCTGTGGGAATCTCCTTGCAAGTTGGGTTAGTACTTTGCAGTTGGAAGCTTGGCAGTAACCAAGTCAAGTTCAGGATTGGGGTTTAGATTCTAGACTTGTCCAAGATAGGAAGGATAGTTCCTAGAAAAAATTGGTGTATGTAATTATGAAGATTATAGTGAAATTCCATCATTGTTGTGATGGAGACTGGATGTAGGCTGCATTGCACTTAGCAACTGAACCAGGATATATCTTGGTGTAATCCTCCCTCTCTTCTACTCAATTTCTGTTTCTGCTGCTCAAAGAGATAAACTGAAAAATATCTCGTGCTGATCGATGAGACAAAATGAAAAGTCTCGTGGCTGGGTACGAGACAAAAAAAAGTCTCGTGGCAGGTTATGAGACAAAAAGTCAAAAAGTCTCCAGAAGTTGTTTCAAAGACCAGCAAGTATTATTAAGTGAAAAAGGGGCTAAGATTCAACCCCCCCTTCTCTTAGTCACTGAAAACCATCAATTGGTATCAGAGCTTAGTCTCAAAGAGATCAAGCTTTGCAGCTTGGAGAAAAGAGCCAGATGGCAGAAAACAGTGGCTCAAATCTAGTGTCCTACAACCTGACTAAAGGACAGTCAAGTAACAGACCTCCTCTTTTCAATGGGGAAAACTACACCTATTGGAAGGAGAGAATGAAGATATTTATGCAAGCAATGGATTACAGACTTTGGAAGATTATCCTAGAGGGTCCTCAATATCCAACCATCACAAGTGCCGAAGGAGTGGTCTCTCTTAAACCAGAAGCAAGCTAGACCGAAGAAGACAGAAAGAAGGTTGAGCTCAATGCCAAGGCCATCAACTTACTTAATTGTGCTGTCAGCTTTAAGGAATATCGATGGGTATCATGATGCACAACGGCAAAGGAAATCTGGGATAAAATTCTAGTTACTCATGAAGGAACCACAATTGTAAACAAGACCAGGATAGATATGCTAAACAGAGAGTATGAAATGTTTACAATGAAGGAAGGAGAATCTATTGATGAATTGTTCGAGCGCTTCAACACCATCATTGTCGGCTTGGATGCTATGGGAATCAAGTATCCTGAATCTGTGCTTGTGAGAAGAGTGTTGAGATGTCTCACAAAAGAGTGAGAAACAAAAGCATTAATAATTTCTGAGTAGTGGTCTTGACTCCATGACATATGATGACTTGAGAGAAAATTTACTTGCTTTTGAAAATACCTATTTAAAAAAGGATTCAAAAAAGAAAAGAATAGCCTTTTCATCTGTTACTAACCCTCTGGATGATGAATCCAGTGATAACTCATCTGAAAATAAATTTGTGTTGTTTGCAAAAAAATTCAGGAAAATGGTGAAGCTCAAGGAGAGAGGCAAGGGAGGCAGTTCAAGAAAACAAAAGAAAGATCTCAGCAAGGTGACATGTTACAACTGTAAGGAAACAGGGCATTTCAAATCCGACTGTCCTAAGTTGAAGAAGGAAGAAAAGCCAAAGAAAGGAAAGAAAAAGGGACTGATGGCGTCATGGGAGGACCTGGAAAATGACTCAGAAGATGATGAAGAATCTGAAACAAAGTCTCAACCATGTCTCATGGCAGATCACATTGAACAGGTAGTCTTTCATAACCCAAATATTAAAGATCTTCATCTTATGATAGACCACCTTTCTGAAAAAATAAGATGTTTTTTGCTTGATAACCAAGATCTTGAACAACAAATCACCATCTTTAAAGCTGAAAATGGTTTTCTCAAAGAAAAACTAAGGGAGGCCGAAACTGCTTGTGAACTTGTGAAGAAAATAAGCAGTTAAAAGCCCAACTTAGGAGCTGTAAAAGTGATCATTCTATTGTTGCATATGTAAATTGTTTTAAGGAAAATGAAGAGTTTCTTAAAGAGGTCAAAAGGCTAAAAGAAGACTTAGCTAAGTTCACTCAAAGTTCTAAAAATCTGAATTAAATCTTGGCTAGTCAAAAACCTCTTTAGGATAAAGCTGGCTTGGGCTTCTATAAATCTGTTGAAAAACCTTATTTTGAAAACATCGCATCATCTTCTAATGATACAAGGTTTCAAAACCCAACAAGCTTTAACAAAACAGCAACTCCTAGGTTTTGTAGGCTATGCAACCGAAATGGACACTTCCCCATTCAATGCTTCTTTGGTGAAAGGATAATTGGTGATAAAGTTTACAAAGTTATTTTTTATTATAATGGGTTAGGACATAAGAGATGGTTTAACGTGAAAGGATCCAAGAAGATTTGGATACCTAAGGTCACTTGAGCTTGTTTTGTAGGCGTGCCTAGCATCCAAACGAAAGGAGAATATGTGGTACATGGACAGCGGATGTTCTAGGGATATGACCGGAAAGACAACCTTCTTCATAAAGCTTGATGAGTATGATGGAGGATTTGTCACTTTCGGTGATGATGGTAAAGGAAAGATAGTGGCCGTTGGGAAATTTGGTAAAAGCTTTTCATCTTGTATAAATGATGTTCTCCTTGTAAATGGTTTGAAACATAATTTACTTAGTGTAAGCTAATTGTGTTATCTAGGATATGAAGTTGTTTTTAGAAAGTTTGTGTGCTTAGTTGTTTGTGAAAAAACTGGAAATATTTTGTTTGAGGCTAAAAGGTGCAATAATGTGTATGGATTGACTCTTGAGGACTTGAAAGAACAAAATGTAACATGTTTTACTTCTCTTGAATCTGAAAAATGGCTATGGAATAGAAAGTTGGGTCATGCTAGCATGTACCAAATTTCTAAGCTAGTTAAGAAAAATCTGGTTAGAGGAATTCTAAATATCAAATTTGATAAGGATCTTACTTGTGATTCTTGTCAATTAGGCAAACAAGTAAAATACTCTTTTAAACCAAAAGATGGAATTTCAACTAAAACTTTTACACATTGATCTTTTAGAGAGATTACACATTGATCTTTTAGAGATATTACACATTGATCTTTTTGGTCCAACAAGAACTCAAAGTCTAGGAGGTAAACACTATGGTTTAGTGGTGGTAGATGATTACTCTAGATTTGGTTGTGTACTTTTTCTTGCTCATAAAAATGATGCTTTTCATGCCTTCTCAACCCTTTGTAAAAAAATTCAGAATGAAAAAGATTTAAAAATTGCCCATTTGAGAAGTGATCACAGAAGAGAATTTGAAAACCAAGACTTTGAAAAATTCTGTGATGACTTTGGAATTGCTCATAACTTTTCATGCCCTAGAACCCCTCAACAAAATGGGGTAGTTGAAAGAAGGAATAGAAGCCTTCAAGAGATTACTAAGGCCATGCTTTGTGAGAATGAGATTCCAAAATTTTTATGGGCTGAAGCTGTAAATACAGCTTGTTACATTTTGAATAGGACCATTATTGGAAAAGGGTTGAAGAAAACTCCTTATGAGCTATGGAAAGGGACCTCTCCAAATCTTAAGTATTTCCACGTTTTTGGATGCAAATGCTTTGTACTTAACAATAAAGAAAACCTTGGTAAATTTGATCCAAAATCCTATGAAGGGATGTTTGTTGGATACTCTACCACTAGCAAGGCCTATAGAATTTACCTCAAGGAACATAGGACCATAGAGGAATCCATACATGTTACTTTTTGTGATTCTAATTTAATTCCCAGTACTGTGATAAATAATGATTCAGATTGTGAAGAAGATGTCAAAAAGGGAACAAGTGAAGAAAATCTCAAGACTGCTCAAAATGAAGAATCTGCCAGTCCAGTTTTGTCTCATCAGAATGGAAGAGACATTTCCATTTTGTCTCCTGAGCCAGCAGGAGAAATTGGAACAGAACAACCCATAGAAACTCATCAAAGCTCAACACCACTCCGAAAGCCTAGAGAATGGAAGTCCATGAGGGGTTATCCTCATGACTTTATAATTGGTGATCCCTCACAAGGTGTAACAACGAGATCCTCAACCAAAAGGCAATCCGAACCAAGCAACTTTGCCCTCTTGTCACAAATGGAGCCCAACAATGTAAAACAAGCTTTTGAAGATCCATCTTGGGTCAATGTCATGCAAGAAGAGCTTGCTCAATTTGACAAAAATGAGGTTTGGACACTAGTACCTCATCTGGATGGTAAGAAAGTTACGGGTACTAAGTGGGTGTTCAAAAATAAACTAGGTGAGGATGGAAAAGTTGTTCGTAACAAGGCTAGACTAGTGGCCCAAGGTTACGATCAAGAAGAGGGTATAGATTTTGATGAGTCTTTTGCTCTGGTAGTAAGAATGGAAGCAATTAGGTTGCTTCTTGCCTATGCTGCCCATAAGAATTTTAAAATGTTTCAAATGAATGTAAAATATGCTTTTCTTAATGGCTTTATTGATAGAGAAGTGTTTGTGGCACAACCCCCCGATTTTGAAGATAAAGAATTTCCAAACCATGTTTTCAAGCTCTCTAAGGCTCTTTATGGTCTTAGACAAGCTCCAAGAGCTTGCTATGAAAGGCTTAGTGTCTTCTTGTTAGAAAATCAATTTCAAAAGGGTACCACCGACACTACTTTATTTATTAAAGCATCTAATGATGATATCCTCCTAGTTCAAGTTTATGTGGATGACATTGTGTTTGGATCGGCCAATGAATTCTTGTGTGAAGAGTTTGGAAAACTCATGACTAGTGAGTTTGAGATGAGTTTAATGGGAGAGATAACTTTCTTTCTTGGCCTCCAAATTAAACAAACTCCTAGTGGTACCTTTATTCACCAAGGAAAATATGTTAAGGAACTTATCAAAAAATTTGGCCTAGAAAGTTCCAAACCAATGGGAACACCAATGCATCCAAACACCAAACTTGAAAAGGATGATGATGGCAAAGATGTGGATGAAACAAGGTATAGAGGAATGATAGGTTCACTCATGTACCTTACCTCCTCTAGACCGGACATTGTTCAAAGTGTGGGTGTAAGCTCAAGGTTTCAATCTCATCCAAAAGAATCCCATCTTTCAGCCGTTAAGCGCATCATTAGATACATTAAGGGGACTAGTGATTATGGCTTGTGGTATCCAAAATCTGATGATTTTTGTGCAGTAGGGTTTTGTGATGCAGATTATGCGGGAGATAGGGTGGATAGAAGGAGCACCTCCAGCATGTATTGCTTCCTTGGAAGCTCACTCAACATGTGGTCTAGCAAAAAACAAGCCACAGTGGCTCTATCCACAGCTGAAGCTAGATATATTTCTACATCTGCATGTTGTTCTCAACTAATTTGGTTAAAAACGCAGTTAGAAGATTACAAATTAAAGATCAATAGTATGCCCTTATTTTGTGATAATATGAGTGCTATAAACATTTCAAAAAATCATGTTCTGCACTCAAGAACCAAGCACATTGAAATTAAATATCACTTTATCAGGGAACATGTGCAAAAGGGTACTATTGATATTCAATTTGTAAAATCTGAAGACCAACTGGGTGACATTTTTACAAAACCCCTCTGTGAAGACAGATTCTGCACTTTGAGAAAAAGTTTGGGAATGATAGATTTAAGCTCTATTGATAACTTGTGAAATTTTTTACTCTGTTCAGTTTTGTCTCGTAGGAAAGCACGAGATAAAAAGTAGGATGTGTTGAAAGGGCTATGATCAAGGGGGAGACTGCGCAGATTTTAATTCTTTTGGGCCCCACCAAATCTCTTTGACCCCACTCTGACTGTTTTGTTAGTTTCACTTTGTGTAAATCAAATTTCCTTTTTTGTTGTCTCATCAAATCTTGTTGAAAGAGGATATTGTCAAATCAAATCTTTTCCCTTCTCTAATCCCTTGATTCTAGGAAACTACTTTTCAGTTTTATTTCAAATAAAAGGTAACTACCTTGGATAATAACCGCTCATTAATGGTCATTAAAATCCCTCCAATTCTCTCTCCACTCCACATTTAATGCGTCCCTAACCTCCCTCCTCCCTCACTCAATTCGGTTTCCTTCAACTCTCCCACTCCCACCTCTCCATTTTCTTTATCATGAAAAAGAAAACCGCCCCTAGAAAAAGTGAAAGAATCCTCTTCTCTCAAAAACCCTCCACACCTCAATCTCACACCCACATACATATCCATTCTACCTCTTCATCTTCTCCCTCACCACCATCCAAACACACAGACATCATGAGGAGGAAAGTAATAGCCACGAAGACATTTTCAAGGAAAAAAAAAGGAGAAGGTTTCTAATAAACCCCAATTTTATGATTTATCTTATGCTTAATTTGGGAGATTTTATCACCTTTTTCCCACATTTATTCAATAAAATAGCATGGTTTTGCAATTCTCCCTTGATTTGTGCTTAAATGTGAAAACATGCTTTTTAGGACTTAAAATAGCAAAATTCAATTCACTTTAATTCTATTCGATGCCTTGATGTATTTGTTAAGTGATTTCAGGTTATAAGGCAAGTATTGGATGGAAGGAATGAGTAGAAAAGCATGCAAAGGGGAGAATACATGAAGAAAAAAAATTGGGAGTGCATCAAAGGACGCGCACGCGCAAAAGTGGTCTTGCCTGCAGACGCGCACGCATACATGCCGCGTCCACGCGGATGGAAAATTTGCCAATCGACGCGTACGCGCACATGGCGCGCACGCGCCAGTACTCTCACGTGGCCCACTTAAAGGCAAAATGGTGGGGGTGATTTCTGAGCTGTCCAAGCCCAAATCCAACTTGTTTCTGAGTGTATTTCATGCAGAATTGAAGTCCAAGCAAAGGAGGAAGCAATTGTTTGTAGCATTAGCATCATGTAGGTTAGTTTCTAGAGAGAGAAGCTCCCTTTTCTCCCTAGAATTAGGATTAGAATTTCTTAGATCTAGGTATAATTCATGCTTTGATTTACTTTTCCTTTACAATTTCTTGTTCCTCTACTCTTCCTCTCTCTAATTTTGTATTTCATTCTTGTAATTGCTTACTTTGTTGTTGATGCACTCTTTCTTCTTCTATTTCCCTTTAATGCAATTTATGATTTATGTTCTTTTATTATTGATTTTCTTTATTGTTGTTTAATCTTTGCAATTGAGTAGTGTAGATTTATATTCCTTGCAATTTTACTATGCTTTCCTTTTTTGCCTTCCAAGTGTTTGATAAAATGCTTGGTTGGACCTTAGAGTAGAATTTTGTGCTCTTGGCTTGGGAAGGTAACTTAGGAACTCTTGAGTCACTAATGTCCAAGTGATTGACGATTGGGAGCCATTAATGCTAGATCTCACCAATTGATTAGGTGTAGAACGAGGACTTATGGACTTGGATTGATATAGCTCACTTGACTTTCCTCTATTATTAGTTAGGGGTTAACTTAGTGGGATTGATCCTTGCCAATTCTCATGTTGTGGATAGTGATTAGGATAGAGATCCTTGACCACCTAACCTTGCCAAGACCTTTTTGTTAGTTTATTTCCTTTGCCATTTATATTTCTTGTCCATCATCTCAAAAACCCAAAACATACTTCATAACCAATAACAAGGCACTTTATTGCAATTTCTAAGGAGAATGACCCGAGGTTTAAATACTTCGGTTTATAAAATTTAGGGGTTTGTACTTGTGACAACTCAAATTTTTGATGTGGAAATTGTTTGTTGGTTTAGAACTATGCTTACAACGAAGTTATTCTTTCTATAAGAAGAAATTCTAGACCATCAAGCAAAACTCGTTCATCAAAATGGCACCGTTGCTGGGGAGTTGCAATGGTGTTATGTTATTGGCTTGGGAAGGTAACTTAGGAACTCTTGAGTCACTAATGTCCCAGTGATTGACGATTGGGAGCCACTAATGCTAGATCTCACTAATTGATTAGGTGTAGAACGAGGACTTATGGACTTGGATTGATATAGCTCACTTGACTTTCCTCTATTATTAGTTAGGGGTTAACTTAGTGGGATTGATCCTTGCCAATTCTCATGTTGTGGTTAGTGATTAGGATAGAGATCCTTGACCACCTAACCTTGCCAAGACCTTTTTGTTAGTTTATTTACTTTGCCATTTATATTTCTTGTCCATCATCTCAAAAACCCTAAAACATACTCCATAACCAATAACAAGGCACTTTATTACAATTCCTAGGGAGAATGACCCGAGATTTAAATACTTCGGTTTATAAAATTTAGGGGTTTGTACTTGTGACAACTCAAATTTTTTATGTGGGAATTGTTTGTTGGTTTAGAACTATGCTTACAATGAAGTTGTTCTTTCTATAAGAAGAAATTCTAGACCATCGAGCAAAACTCGTTCATCAAAACTCGTTCTTCAACTTAGAGATTATTGAAGAAGAGGAAGAAGTGGTTGAAGACTTAGGAGATGCGGAGCCTCCATGGGAACATAGAGTTGAAGAAAACTCCTCCAAGATGATTGAAATTGATGCTAGGGAGGGAAGTGCACACCTTCCAAGGCATATTCGATTTGAAGACTTGGATGGGATAGAGTAAGAATTGAGTTCCCTTGGTGAGGAAGTTCAAGCACCAAGTCTTAGTGGTGAAGAATCCTTTAAACATGAAGAACCTTCCCCCATTGGATTTGAAAGCAATGTGGAGGTAAATCTCTCTCGTCCTCCCATTTATGATTTGAGTAAGGAAAAAGGTTTAGATAAAATTTTTGAACAAAGGATTGAAATTAAGAGATCTTGTAAAGAGGTGGAAGTCCTCAGGAAAAGGAGGATGGAAATTGAATACGCTTTGTCAAGACCCTTGGAATCACCTTTGCCTAGGTTGCCATCTACACCTTCATTTGAGTGGGTGAAACTCATTTTTATTAGCTTTATTATCCCACTTGAATATGGTTTGCTTGAAATGGATGGCCAACTTAGGGTACTTTGTGGGATGAAGCGTAAAAAAAAGATGTTTCGTGGTTGGCGTTGCAAATCAAGGCTCATTATGGTTGATGCATCAAACATGAGCTATAAAGGTTGGAGTAGTGCTCACCTAGATGGATCTAGAAGGATTGTTGGTCACTTTTAGAGAATTCACCTTGTTCACCACCCGGATGGGCTAATAATGAGAGTCAACTTCAAGACGGGTGTGAAAACAAAGTGTGGGACCCCGGATTACAAGGAGAAAATCAATTTTGGGAACCCCAAACTTGTGAGGAACTCCATCAACACTTGGTGCAAATGATAAGGAATCTTGAGGCACAATGGAGAACCAAGCATTGGTGGATGTTCCAAGATAGCTTCAAGCACAAGCCACCTTGAGAGGAGTTCCCCATAAGTCCAACTTAAGGACAATAAACAAAAGTTCTAGGTGGGAGACACCCCACCATGGTAACATCTTTCCCTTTTCCTCTTTGTAAATATTGGTAATTTAGGTTTAATTTCATGTTTTGATTACTTAGTTGAGTTTATTTGGGAGTCTAGTGGGTTAAATAAGGTTTTATGATGTTTTGGTAGTTGTTTGGAGGTTTGGAATGCTTGGTTTGGTGCAAAAACATAGAAAAATTTTGAAAAATAGAGCACCACCCACGCGCACGCGCACTCCACGCGTACGCGTGAATCAAGCAATTTTGGCCATCCACGCGGACGCGCCATGTACGCGTACGCGTGGATTGAATTTTTCCCCTCCATACATTCACCTGAGATTTATTCCTGAAGTATGCCAACTTTGTGCCCCAGGGCACGCGAACGCGTACCTTGCGCGTACGCGCACATGACGCGCACGTGTGGATTGCCCTGTTTCACCTTCTTTTCTTCTCTTCTTTCTATTTCTTTCCTTCTTCTCTTTTCTCTTCTTTTCTTTTCACCCTTCAAACATCATCCGACACTACCAAACACCATGTAACACCATTTTTTTTAGTTAGTTAGTTAGTTTAATTTTTGTTTTCCATTATAAGTGTTGGATTACTAATCTTGTTTACCATTTACTGCTGCTTATTACTAATGGGATGTTAGTTTAACATCATTGTTGTTATTGTCATTGTTGGATTCCTTTGTTGAGGTTGCAATTTATTACTTGGTCTTGAATTTTCGTGTTGAACATTTGTGAATACCAAGTACTTGTCACATTGCCTTCATGCATCTTGACTCTTTGAATTGCATGTTTTGGCCACCATGCATTCATCACCCACTGTTAGGCAATTGTATATTCTCAATGCATTTTTTTAGGATGCTTGTTCTAAGTGACCATCACCTATTTCATGCATTGAGATTATGGAATTGTGAAATTGGATCAAAGCTTACCTAGTGACATATTTTTGAGCTTTGTAAAGCTTTGTGGGCCACGCTTGCTATGTGATTGATTTTTATATCCCTTTTCCTAAGTTCCATAGAATCCATGTGTTCCACCTCTATGTCACTTAGGTGTTGCAACAACTTCAATATGTGTCATTGATTGTTGTGTGAGTTTCATATACCATTTTGTTCACAAAGTCTACCTACACATCAATCAATGTCCATGCATTATCCAATTTCACAATTGCTTGATTTTTGCTTGAATGCTTTCATGCCTCTTCACTACTTGTGTGGTTAACTTAACCTACAAGTCTTTTAAAGTATCTCAAGCACACTAGAATGAGTGAAGTGCATGTTTTCTTTTGTATAATTGTGACATGATTTTTAAATACTAGGGTGTGAGTTCTAAACCGCATTCAAGTTAGGACCCACACACTTATTTTTCATTATTGTCACACCAATTCACTCACTAAATTCTAGTGATTCACCTCATTCCAACAATTCATGCTTCCTTGCTTTTGTATTTTCTCATCTTACGGTGTTTATTTTGTTTTTCATTATTGATGCACCACAAGCAAAAATAGAAGAAGGAGGAAGAACACACAGCAATTGGCTGACCTACCAGATGAAGGTGGCAACTTGGAGAGTCGCCGTACCCCCTTGCTCATTTAGTGCACTGAGGACGGTGCAAACTTTTAAGTGTGGGGAGGTCGTCCGACCATTCGGCGTCTTTGGGTGACAAATTTCTAATCCCAACACTTTTGCATTTCATTTTAGGATCCTTAGTTGCATTTTCTCATTTTGCATATGTATATAATAAGTTTAGTCAAAATCATGATATTTTCCAAGGATTTTATCTAGAGGGCACCACAATTGATTGAAAAAAAATTTAGAACTTACTTGAGTTATATACTTCGTGGATCATGTTTTGAGCTAAGAACACAACATGTGAGGTTTGAGCCTAATTGTGTGGTTACACCATACATAACCACTTACTTTCCTTCTTGTGTGCATTATTCTCTTCCTATGATTGTAATCTTTGATTTGTTTGATTCTTTATGTCCATTACTTTGTGTATACATGCATTTATATGATTGAGGCCATTGTTTAAATAGCTCACTTACCCAAATAGCCTACCTTTTATCTTCTACTGTTAGCCAATTTTGAGCCTATGCTTAACCCATTTGTTCTTAATTGTAGCACATTACAAGCCTAAGTGAAAAATAATAAATATCCCTTAATTTGGATCTTTGATTAGCGTAGGCTAGTGAGAGTGTTCATCATTTGATTTTGGGAGAGTTGGGTACATTGGGTAGAGATAAAAGTGTTTTTACGTTTGTGTTGAGAATCTTGGGAATTGGGTACATACTCATGTATTAATCATGTGTAAACCATATACATTGATGTTCTTGTATATATATTTTAGTTTAAAAAAAATTAATAAAAAAAATAATAATAATAATAAGAAAAGAAAAAAAATGAATGAAAATAAATAATAGAAATAGAAAAAGATAGACAAAGAATTGCAATAAAAAGGGGACAAAATGTCCCAAAGCATGGTTCAATAAAAGTCAATGCATATGGGTGGTGATCAAAAAGAGAATGCATGAGTGTGTGAAAAAGTGAAGAATGGGTAGTTAGGTTTGTTTAGAATTGTATAGGTTGTCATAGGTTAGGTGGGAAGTTTAAGTTAATCAAAGATTCGAATTTCAAGCTCACTTGACCATATGCATCCTACCTTGACCCTAACCCCATTACAACCTATGGGAAGTCCTCATGATATTTGTATGCATGCATGAAATAATGTTTTATGGTTAGATGAAAAACAAATCTTGGAAAACATGATTAGGGGAGAATTGAGTGAATCAACCCCATACACTTGAGTGACTAGAGCGGATACACATCCGGTGAGGGTTCGATTGCTCAAATACATGTTTCCACCCATGATCATCTTTTCTTGCAAGTTTGGAAAATCTTTTTAATAATTCAATTCAATTGTGGGTTTGATTTGACTGCTATGGCTTTAGCCCTTGTACTTAAATATGTTTTCTTGGAAGTTGACTTGTTTTGACCAACTGGATGCATTCATGTAGATAGATTGCATATAGATAGATTGTATTTAGTTAGTTTGCATTGAATAAATGTTGATACCCCTTTTGTTCTTTCTTGATTTTAGTATGAGGACATGCTTAGTTTAAGTGTGGGGAGATTTGATAAACCCCAATTTTGTGGTTTATCTTGTGCTTAATTTGGGGGGATTTTATCACCTTTTCCCACATTTATTCAATGAAATAGCATAATTTTGCAATTCTCCCTTGATTTGTGCTTAAATGTGAAAACATGCTTTTTAGGCCTTAAAATAGCTAAATTCAATTCACTTTAATTCCATTCGATGCCTTGATGTATTTGTTAAGTGATTTCAGATTATAAGGCAAGTAATGAATGGAAGGAATGAGTAGAAAAGCATGCAAAGGGGAGAATGCATGAAGAAACAAAAAAAAATTGGGAGTGCATCAAAAGACGCGCACACGCACGCGCAAAAGTGGTCTCGCCTGCAGACGCGCACGCGTACATGCTGCGTTCGCGCGGATGGAGAATTTACCAATTGACACGTACGCGCACATGGCGCGCACGTGCCGGTACTCTCACGTGGCCCACTTAAAGGCAAAATGCTGGGGGCGATTTCTGAGCTACCCAGGCCCAAATCCAACTTGTTTCTGAGTGTAGTTCATGCAGAATTGAAGTCCAAGCAAAGGAGGGAGCAATTGTTTGTAGCATTAGCATCATGTAGGTTAGTTTCTAGAGAGAGAAGCTCCCTCTTCTCTCTAGAATTAGGATTAAAATTTCTTAGATCTAGGTTTAATTCATGCTTTGATTTACTTTTTCTTTACAATTTCTTTTTCCTCTACTCTTCCTCTCTCTAATTTTGTATTTCATTCTTGTAATTGCTTACTTTGTTGTTGATGCACTCTTTCTTCTTCTATTTTTCTTTAATGCAATTTATGATTCATGTTCTTTTATTATTGATTTGCTTTATTGTTGTTTAATTCCTTGCAATTGAGTAGTGTAGATTTATATTCCTTGCAATTTTACTATGCTTTCCTTTTATGCCTTCCAAGTGTTTGATAAAATGCTTAGTTGGACCTTAGAGTAGAATTTTGTGCTCTTGGCTTGGGAAGGTAACTTAGGAACTCTTGAGTCACTAATGTCCAAGTGATTGACGATTGGGAGCCATTAATGCTATATCTCACCAATTGATTATGTGTAGAACGAGGACTTATGGACTTGGATTGATAT
The DNA here is from genome assembly GCF_000816755.2 of Arachis ipaensis. Classification (NCBI taxonomy): domain Eukaryota; kingdom Viridiplantae; phylum Streptophyta; class Magnoliopsida; order Fabales; family Fabaceae; genus Arachis; species Arachis ipaensis. The sequence goes on from NC_029789.2 coordinate 93,393,375, forward strand.
AGCTCACTTGACTTTCCTCTATTATTAGTTAGGGGTTAACTTAGTGGGATTGATCCTTGCCGATTCTCATGTTGTGGTTAGTGATTAGGATAGAGATCCTTGACCACCTAACCTTGCCAAGACCTTTTTGTTAGTTTATTTCCTTTGCCATTTATATTTCTTGTTCATCATCTCAAAAACCCCAAAACATGCTCCATAACCAATAACAAGGCACTTTATTGCAATTCCTAGGGAGAACGACCCGAGGTTTAAATACTTCGGTTTATAAAATTTAGGGGTTTGTACTTGTGACAACTCAAATTTTTGATGTGGGAATTGTTTGTTGGTTTAGAACTATGCTTACAACGAAGTTATTCTTTCTATAAGAAGAAATTCTAGACCATCGAGCAAAACTCGTTCATCAGTTCCCGTGATGGAAGAAGAAGAATTACACACTTCCCCCATCTCATCACCGCCGCAATCACCACCAAAGAAGACCACACCCGGACGAAGTACCCAGAAGACAAAAGGGTTTGTGTTGCATAACACCAGGGAGCCAGCAAACTTGGAGTCATTAGATTTCAAAAACAAGTTCAATAAATCACATTTTCATTTTGATCCGGCCAGGTTCAACTCTTGTGCCTCTTATGAGTTCCATAAGGAGGTGTTGGAAAAACGCCACCTTTGTGCCACCTATCTCGTCAATCTCGACTCACTCACAAACAAAGCGATCAATGTTTCTCCTCTGTTTGAACTTCTTCAATGGACACCACTGCTCCATATTCAGAAACTGGTCTACCCCGGTTTGGTACATGAGTTCTATGCAAACATGCGACTGATCGATGGTACAATACACTCCTATGTCAAGAAGGCTTACATGACCCTAAATTCTGATATTATTAGAACTGCCCTAGGCTATACGGATGCGGGGCCAAGAGCTTATATGACCGAGAAGTGGGACTCCTAGGTTGGAGTCACCTACAAGATTGTCCTACAACACATTTGTGAAAACGTATCTGGATTGGACGGCACAATTCCGACCCACAAAGCCCTCGGCCCTACAAACTCTCTGCTTCATAGGATCATCACTCACATCCTGACCCCTCAAAGTGGTTCCCATAACAGAGTAACCTTTTCTGACTCTCTCATACTTTTTGCTCTTGTTACATCTACTACTATATCATTTGGTTACCTTATGATCAGACACATGTGGGAATCAGTTAAGAGCACCAAAAAGGCGAATCTGCCTTATAGAATGTTTTTAACAAGTATTTTTGAATATTTTAAAATTGATCTCCTAAATGAAGCTGTAGAAAATAAGGTATCTATGATCAAAGGAGGAGGAGCCATGAAGGGAACCAAAGGGAAAAAATCTGTAGCCTCGGATAGTGACTTTGAGAGTCGGCCTGAGTCCTCCAAGGCAACAGAATCAATCAAAGAAATTCTCACTGAATTCTCAAATATACCGGGAAAATGTGGACTTTAATGACAACATGTACCAAGGATGGAACAATCAAAGATGGGAAGAGCCTCAAGGAGTTGATCACTCCTATTGGCAACAACCTCCGGACACTTATAGGTATAACAACCATCCTAATGCATGTCAATTTGATGGCTATGGTGACTCTTTTTGTGATAATCAATTACCACCATCATATGCCTATGATTCTTATCCTCAACATGAACCTCAACCATACTCACAAGCCTTTCCATACCAAGCATCTTCCTATGGTCCATATCCATCATATAACCAATCACCCATACCATATTCTCATAACCATTATGAGCAAGAACCTTTAGAACCACCACAATCATATCATGACTATTACCAAGAACCACCTCAATGCGCACCATCTCCATACCCTTATCAAGAAGAACCACCTTCCTACTATGAATTCTCTCTCCAAAATGAACCCTCCTATCCACCCCAAGCCCCAATAGATGATTTTCTCACCTTGCTACTTCAAGGCCAAGCGGATATGCAAAGGAACACCCTAGAGTTTGTGACTAACTTGACCAAGGTAGTGCATACCTTAGCCTACCAATGCTTGAACACTCAAGGTGCTTCCATAGCTACATGTGAAGAATCAATTGAAGATCATAGCATGAAGGAGAGATTGGAAACTCCGGTGGAAAATGAGAGATGCCACTTTGTGTTAGAACAATTGGAGGAGCTGGTGCACGAATTGTGAATCACACTTTTCACACTCGTACCACTAACCAGCAAGTGCACTGGGTCTTCCAAGTAATACCTTACGTGAGTTAGGGTCAAATCCCACAGAGATTGTTGATTTGAAGCAATCTATGGTTATCTTGCAATTCTTAGTCAGGAAGTCAATTATATTTATCAGTTGAGTTGCGAATAAATAAGAGAGCATGGATTAAAGGTTACTTGTTATGCAGTAATGGATAATATGTTGGAGTTTTGGAGATGCTTTGTCTTCAGAATCTCTGCTTTCCTCTGTCCTCTGATTTATGCACGCACGTCCTCCTATGGCAAGCTGTGTGTAGGTGGATCACCGTTGTCAATGGCTACCATCCATCCTTCCAGTGAAAAGGGTCCAGGTGCGCTGTCACCGCACGGCTAATCATCTGCAGGTTCTCAGTCGTACCGGAATAGGATTTACTATCCTTTTGCGTCTGTCACTACGCCCAGCTCTCGCGAGTTTGAAGTTTGTCACAGCCATCCAATCCCAGAATCCTACTCGGAATACCACAGACAAGGTTTAGACTTTCCGGATTCTCATGAATGCCGCCATCAATCTAGCTTATACCACGGAGATTCTGCTTAGCGAATCTAAGAGATATTCATTCAATATGATGTAGAACGGAAGTGATTGTCAGACACACGTTCATGGATTGAGGAAGGTGATGAGTGTCACTGATAATCACCTTCTCCATAGTTAGGTGCGAATGGATATCTTAGATAGGAACACGCATGTTTGAATGGAAAACATAAATACATGCATTAATTCATCGAGACACAGTAGAGCTCCTCACCCCCAACAATGGAGTTTAGAGACTCATGCCGTCAAAGAGTACAAAGTTCAGATCTAAAATATCATGAGATACAAAGTAAGTCCCTAAAAGTTGTTTAAATACTAAACTAGTAACCTAGGTTTACAGAAAATGAGTAAACTATAACAGATAGTGCAGAAATCCACTTTTAGAGCCCACTTGGTGTGTGCTGGGGCTGAGACTAAAGCTTTCACGTGCCTGGGGCTGTTTTGGGCGTTCAACGCCAGCTTTGGATCCTTTTCTGGCGTTGAACTCCAACTTGCAACTTGTTTCTGGCGCTGGATGCCAGAATTGGGCAGAGAGCTGGCGTTGAATGCCAGTTTACGTCGTCTATCCTTGAGCAAAGTATGGACTATTATATATTACTGGAAAGTCCTGGATGTCTACTTTCCAACGCAATTAGAAGCACGCCATTTGGAGTCTTGTAGCTCCAGAAAATCCATTTTGAGTGCAGGGAGGTCAGAATCCAACAGCATCAGCAGTCCTTTTTCAGCCTGAATCAGATTTTTGCTCAACTCCCTCAATTTCAGCCAGAAAATACCTGAAATTATAGAAAAACACACAAACTCATAGTAAAGTCTAGAAATATGAATTTTGCCTAGAAAGTAATGAAAATAAACTAAAAACCAACTAAAACATACTAAAATCTATATGAAATTAACCCCAAAAAGTTGACTCAGCTTTGCTAAAGTTCCCAATTAGAGGTGTCCAGGGTTCTTAAGCACACTCTTCTTTTTGCTTTGGACCTTGACTTTAACTGCTCAGTCTCAAGTTTTCACTTGACACCTTCACGCCACAAGCACATGGCTAGGGACAGCTTGGTTTAGCCGCTTAGGCCAGGATTTTATTCCCTTAGACCCTCCTATCCACTAATCCTCAAAGCCTTGGGATCCTTTCTATTACCCTTGCCTTTTGGTTTTAAGAGCTTTGGCTTTTTCTGCTTGCTTTCTCTTTTTTTTTTTTTTGCAAGCTTTGTTCTCTGCTGCTTTTTCTTGCTTCAAGAATCACTTTTATGATTTTTCAGATTATCAATAACATGTCTCATGTTCATCATTCTTTCAAGAGCCAACATATTTAACAGTCTTAAACAACAAATTCAAAAGACATATGCACTGTTCAAGCATTCATTCAGAAGACAGAAAGCATTGCCACCACATGTTACTAATTAGAATTTTTATTATTAAAAACTCGAATTTTATTGCCTCTTATTCAAAAGATCTACTATTTTATTCATGTTTGCTGATGATGAGAAAAATAGACTATAACTTAATTGGAGGTAAAATCAAAATAGATACTAATTACTACTATATGACTCCTAAGGTAAACTCTTATAACAACAACTATCACAGAGTTAAAGCAGAAATTGGAATTTAACAACCTTTGTTCTGGGAAGTGGATGTTCCTCGGATCTGTGGGGTGCTTGGTCCTTCAAGATATAACTTCTGAAGCTTCAATTCCCTCAAGTCACGCCCTTGCTCTTCCTGTTCTTTAATCAAATAACAAAGAATTTGACTTTGTTCCTTCTGTTCCTTTATTATTTGTTCCATAGCTTCTTGCATCTTGGTAACTGATGTTTCAAGAACCAAGATTTGGAGCCATTACCAGGATTTGTTCGAGCCTGGAGATCACAATTTCGTGCACCAAGTTTTTGGCGCCGTTGCCGAGGATTGTTTGAGTTTGGACAACTGACGGTTCATATTGTTGCTCAGATTAGGCAATTTTCTTTTTGTTTTCTTTTCAAAAATTTTTCAAAAATATTTCAAAATTTTCTCACTTGTTTTTGAAAAAAAAAATGTTTTCAAAAATATTATTTTTCTTCAGAATTTTTAAGAATGAATTCTAGTGTTTCATGAAGCATGTTGAAGCCTATCTGGCTGTAAAGCCATACCCAAACTACTTTGGGATTGGCATCCAACTAATCACTCCAGTCCATGTAATTATATGCTAAAGCTTGGCTGGCTATTAAGCCATGCCTGACCCTTTGATTGGAGCTTTAAGACTAAAATGGCAAGATTCCTGGAACTCATATTAAAAATTTTGAAATCCTTATTTTTATTTTTCACAATAATTTTCGAAAAAAAAAATAATAAATAAAAATACAAAAAATTTAGAAAATCATAAAAATCAAAAATATTTTCTGTTTCTTGTTTGAGTCTTGAGTCATATCATAAGTTTGGTGTCACTTGCATATGCATCTTGCATTTTTTCGAAAATATCATGCATTCATAGTGTTCTTCATGATCTTCAAGTTGTTCTTGGTAAGTCTTCTCGTTTGATCTTGATGAATTTTTGTTTTGTGTCTTTTCATGTTTATCATATGCATTCTTGAATTCTTAGTGTCTAAGCATTAAAGAATTCTAAGTTTGGTGTCTTGCATGTTTTCTTTGCATTAAAAATTTTTCAAAAATATGTTCTTGATGTTCATCATGACATTCAAAGTGTTCTTGGTGTTCATCTTGACATTCATAGCATTCTTGCATGCATTCATTGTTTTGATCTAAAAATTTCATGCATTGCATATTTTTCATGTTTTCATAAAAATTCAAAAAATCAAAGAAATATCTTTCCCTTTTTCTCTCATCAAATTCGAAAATTTGAGTTGACTTTTTAAAAAATTTTTAAAATCAAGTTGTTTCTCATGAGTCAAATCAAATTTTCAATTTGAAAATCTTATCTTTTTGAAAAATCAAATCTTTTTCATTGAAGGATCAAAAGCCTCAACAAGGCTTTAATAATGGTGGAAGAAATAGGTTTAGCAATAGCAAGCCTTTTCCATCATCAACTCAGCAACAGACAGAGAACTCTGAACAAAATGCTTCTAATTTAGCAAATCTAGTCTCTGATCTATCTAAGGCCACTGTAAGTTTCATGAATGAAACAAAATTTTCCATTAGAAATCTGGAAGCACAAGTGGGCCAGTTGAGTAAAAGGATCACTGAAATCCCTCCTAGTACTCTCCCAAGCAATACAGAAGAGAACCCAAAAGGAGAGTGCAAGGCCATTGACATAAGCGCCATGGCCGAACCTGTGAGGAGAGGAGAGGACGTGAATCCCAAGGAGGAAGACCTCCTGGGACGTCCAGTGATCAATAAGGAGCTTCCCTGGAACCCATATTTAAAGGGAGGGGGTGGGTTCGAAAATTTAGAAAAGATATGATAAAAAAAAGATTGATTTGGAAAAGATAAAATAGAAGATATGATAAGAGAGGATGTAGTTTAAAATTGAAAAGATATGAAAGATTTTTGAAAAAGATAAATCTAGATTTTGAAAAAGATAATGTGGAGATTTGAGAAAGATATTAGTTGAAAAGATAGATTTGTTTTGAAAATTTGAAAAAGAGTTGAATTGAATTGAAAAAGAGGGTTTGTGCTTATGGATTAAGATACATTTGATATTTTTAAGGTTGGATTTTTAGAAATTAGGAATTTTAGAAATCAGGGTTCTTAACATGTTTATGCAAGAAATCATGAATTGAAACATGAAAATTAAGATTAAAATGAAAAATATGAAGAAAAAACGAATGTACCTCCTTCCCACCATCCTAGCGTTTGAACGCCCAAACGTTGCATGTTTTGGGCGTTCAACGCCCAAATGCTGCTTCTCCTGGGCGTTCAACGCCCAGTTGCTGCTTATTTCTGGCGTTGAACGCCAGGAAGTCCTTTGTTACTGGGCGTTTTTCTGAACGCCCAGAACGCTGTAAATCTGGCGTTAAACGCCCAGAAAGAGCTTCTTTCTGGCGTTCAATGCCCAGATGGCTATCCTTACTGGCCTTCAACGCCCAGTGGATGCTTCTGTTGGGCGTTGAACGCTCAAAACAGACTTTTACTGGCGTTTTCTTGCCAGTGAGCTCCTTTTCTCTGTTTTGCGTGCAGAATCCTTCTGTAACCCTGTGAACTTATACAATTGACTCTTTACCTTAGGGTCAATGAACTTTATATAAACAAATAAAAATAAAAATAGAGCAGAATGCTTAGAGGATTGATGCCCCATGGCTGGGTTGCCTCCCAGCAAGCGCTTCTTTATTGTCTTTAGCTGGACCTTGCTGAGCTTTTAATCTAGCTTCAGCCTTGAGCACTCTTGCTCAACATTGCCTTCAAGATAGTGCTTGATTCTCTCTCCATTAACAATAAACTTCTTATCAGAATCAATATCTTGAAGCTCCACATAACCATATGGTGATACACTTGTAATCACATATGGTCCCCTCCACCGGGACTTCAGTTTCCCGGGGAATAGCTTGAGCCTAGAGTTAAACAACAGAACCTTCTGTCCTGGTTCAAAGATTCTAGATGACAGCTTCCTGTCATGCCATTTTTTTATTTTTCTTTATAAAGCTTGGCATTTTCGAAAGCAGTGATCTGAATTCCTCTAGCTCATTTAGCTGGAGCAATCTTTTTTCTCCAGCTAATTTGGCATCAAAGTTTAGGAATCTGGTTGCCCAGTAGGCTTTATGTTCCAGTTCCACAGGCAGGTGACATGCCTTACCATACACAAGTTGGTATGGAGAGGTCCCTATAGGAGTCTTGAATGCTGTTCTGTAAGCCCACAGAGCATCATCCAAGCTTCTTGCCCAATCCTTTCTACGGTTGCTTACAGTCCGTTCCAGGATTCTCTTCAGTTCTCTGTTAGAGACTTCAGCTTGCCCATTAGTTTGTGGATGATATGGAGTTGCCACCTTGTGGCGAATCCCATACCGAACCATGGCAGAGTAAAGCTGTTTGTTGCAGAAGTGAGTACCCCATCACTGATTAGTACTCTAGGGACACCAAACCTGCTAAAATATGTTTTTGGAGGAACTTCAACACTGTTTTAGTATCATTGGTGGGTGTGGCAACGGCCTCTACCCATTTTGATACGTAGTCAACTGCCACCAGAATGTAAGTGTTTGAGTATGATGGTGGGAAAGGTCCCATGAAGTCAATTCCCCGTACGTCAAACAACTCAATCTCCAAGATTCCTTGTTGAGGCATGGCGTAACCATGAGGCAGATTACCAGCTCTTTGGCAACTGTCACAGTTACGTACAAACTCTCGGGAATCTTTATAGAGTGTGGGCCAATAAAAGCCACATTGAAGGACCTTGGTGGCTGTTCGCTCACCTCCGAAATGGCCTCCATATTGTAATCCATGGCAATGCCATAGGATCCTCTGTGCTTCTTCTCAAGGCACACATCTCCGAATTATTCCGTCTGCAGATCTCTTAAAGAGATAGGGTTCATCCCATAAGTAGTACTTTGCATCAGTGATTAATTTTTTCTTTTGTTGCCTGTTGTACTCCTTGGGTATGAACCTTGCAGTTTTATAGTTTGCAATATCGGCAAACCATGGTGTTTCCTGGATGGCAAATAAATGCTCATCCGGAAAAGTCTCAGAGATCTCAAGAGAGGGGAGGGACGTCCCTTCTACTGGCTCTATCCGGGACAGATGATCAGCCACTTGGTTCTCTGTCCCTTTTCTGTCTCTTATTTCTATATCAAACTCTTGCAGAAGCAACACCCATCTGATGAGCCTGGGTTTTGAATCCTGCTTTGTGAATAGATATTTAAGAGCAGCATGGTCAGTATACACAATCACTTTTGATCCTACTAAGTATGATCTGAACTTGTCAATGGCATAAACCACTGCAAGTAATTCTTTTTCTATGGTTGTGTAATTTTTCTGGGCATCATTTAAAACGCGACTAGCATAATAAATGACATGCAGAAGTTTGTCATGCCTCTGTCCCAATACTGCACCAATGGCGTGATCACTGGCATCACACATTAGCTCAAATGGTAATATCCATCACCATAAAGTGACATTTTTCCCAGTTTAAAACTAGGTTGGTTTCTTGGGATCTCTTCAGAACAAGTTTCAGGTGATCAAGACAGGAGCTGAATGAGTCTCCATATACTGAGAAGTCATCCATGAAGACTTCCAGAAATTTTTCCACCATATCAGAGAAAATAGAGAGCATGCATCTCTGGAAGGTTGCCGGCGCATTACACAGCCCAAATGACATCCTTCTGTAAGCAAACACTCCAGATGGACATGTGAATGCTGTTTTCTCTTGATCCTGGGGATCTACTGCAATCTGGTTATAGCTTGAGTAGCCATCCAAAAGGCAATAATAATCATGACCTGCCAGTCTCTCTAGCATCTGGTCTATGAATGGTAAAGGAAAATGATCCTTTCTGGTGGCTGTATTGAGCCTTCTGTAGTCAATACACATGCGCCACCCTGTAACTGTTCTTGTAGGAACCAGTTCATTTTTTTCATTATGAATCACTGTCATGCCTCCCTTTTTTGGGACAACTTGGACAGGGATCACCCAGGGGCTATCAAAAATAGGATAAATAATCCCAGCCTCTAGTAATTTGGTGACCTCTTTCTGCACCACTTCCTTCATGGCTGGATTAAGCCGCCTCTGTGGTTGAACCACTGGTTTAGCATTATCCTCCAATAAGATTTTGTGCATGCATCTAGCTGGGCTTATGCCCTTAAGGTCACCTATGGACCACCCAAGAGCTGTCTTGTGTGTCCTTAGCACTTGAATAAGTGCTTTCTCTTCTTGTGGATTTAAAGCAGAGCTTATGATCACTGGAAAAGTGTCACCTTCTCCCAGAAATACATATTTCAGGGATGGTGGTAATGGTTTGAGCTCGGGTTTAGGAGGCTTTTCCTCTTCCAAAGGAAATTTCAGAGGCTCTTTCATTTCCTCTGAATCCTCCATATCAGGCTGAACATCTTTAAAGATGTCTTCCAACTCTGATTCGAGACTCTTAGTCATGTTGATCTCTTCTACCAAATAGTCAATAAGATCAACTTTCATGCAGTCTTTTGATGTGTCTGGGTGCTGCATGGCTTTGACAGCATTCAACTTAAACTCATCCTCATTGACTCTCAGGGTTATTTCCCCCTGTTGGACGTCAATGAGAGTTCGTCCAGTTGCTAGGAAGGGTCTTCCTAGAATGAGAGTAGCACTCTTGTGCTCCTCCATTTCCAGTACTACAAAGTCAGTGGGAAAGGCGAATGGCCCAACTCTGACAATCATGTCTTCGATCATGCCTGATGGGTATTTAATGGAGCCATCAGCAAGTTGGAGACATATCCGGGTTGGTTTAACTTCCTCAGTTAAACTAAGCTTTCTGATAGTGGATGCAGGTATCAGGTTGATGCTTGTCCCAAGATCACATAAAGCTGTCTTGGTGTAATTACCTTCTAATGTGCATGGTATCAGAAAACTCCCAGGGTCTTTAAGCTTTTCAGGGAAGCTTTTCAGAATGACTGCACTGCATTCTTCAGTGAGGAGAACTCTTTCTGTTTCTCTCCAATCTTTTTTATGACTCAAGATCTCTTTCATATGTTAGCATATGACCCCAGAGTCCTCCTGTACTGTTCATTTCCACTTAGATCCATAATGGAGAAAGGGAGATGATGTCAAATAAAAAATTTATTTTTATTTATTTATTTATTTATTTAATTCGAAAATGAAATAAATTAAAATAAAATAAACAAAAATAGTTGAAAATTTTCGAAAAAATGAGGAGAGAGAAAGTGGTTAGGAAGTTTTAAAAAGGATATGATGATTTTTGAAAAAGGCTTTAAATTTAAAAAAAAATCTGAATTTTTAAAGGTAAATTTCGAAAATTTGCTTTAAAATAGAGAGAAAAGATATTTTTGAATTTAAAAAGGAGAGAGAAAAACAATAAGATGGCACAAGATTTAGGATTTTTAGATCTGATGCTCCTTGTTTTTGAAAATTTTGGAGGGAAAACACCAAGGAACACCAAACTTAAAATTTTTAGAAAACTAAACTAAAATTTTCGAAAACCAAAAGGAAAATCGACAAGAAAACACCAAACTTAAAGTTTGGCACAAAATTTAATAGAGAAATTATTATTTGTGAAAAAGATTTTTTTTTAAAAAAAAAAAAAGAGTATACCAAACTGCCACGGACTTACACCAACGCTCTAGCCAATTGGGCAGTAAATGTAACACTTGTTTTGAAGAAGTATAAAATTTTAACCAAGAACAATAATAAGAGACTCTAAACCAAAAAGAAAAATTTTCCTAATCTAAGCAACAATATAAACCGTCAGTTGTTCAAACACAAACAATCCCCGACAACGGCGCCAAAAACTTGGTGCACGAATTGTGAATCACTCTGCAGGTTCTCAGTCGTACCGGAATAGGATTTACTATCCTTTTGCGTCTGTCACTACGCCCAGCACTCGCGAGTTTGAATTTCCTCACAGCCATCCAATCCCAGAATCCTACTCGGAATACCACAGACAAGGTTTAGACTTTCCAGATTCTCATGAATGCCGCCATCAATCTAGCTTATACCACGGAGATTCTGCTTAGGGAATCTAAGAGATATTCATTCAATCTGATGTAGAACGGAAGTGATTGTCAGACACACGTTCATGGATTGAGGAAGGTGATGAGTGTCACTGATCATCACCTTCTCCATAGTTAGGTGCGAATGGATATCTTAGATAGGAACACGCATGTTTGAATGGAAAACAGAAATACTTGCATTAATTCATCAAGACACAGCAGAGCTCCTCACCCCCAACAATGGAGTTTAGAGACTCATGCCGTCAAAGAATACAAAGTTCAGATCTAAAATGTCATGAGATACAAAGTAAGTCCCTAAAAGTTGTTTAAATACTAAACTAGTAACCTAGGTTTACAGAAAATGAGTAAACTATAACAGATAGTGCAGAAATCCACTTCTGGGGCCCACTTGGTGTGTGCTGGGGCTGAGACTAAAGCTTTCACGTGCCTGGGGCTGCTTTGGGCGTTCAACGCCAGCTTTGGATCCTTTTCTGGCGTTGAACTCCAACTTTCAACTTGTTTCTGGCGCTGGACGCCAGAATTGGGCAAAGAGTTGGCGTTGAACGCCAGTTTATGTCATCTATCCTTGAGCAAAGTATGGACTATTATATATTGCTGGAAAGTCCTGGATGTCTACTTTCTAAAGCAATTGGAAGCACGCCATGTGGAGTCCTGTAGCTCCAGAAAATCCATTTTGAGTGCAGGGAGGTCAGAATCCAACAGCATCAGCAGTCCTTTTTCAGCCTGAATCAGATTTTTGCTCAGCTCCCTCAATTTCAGCCAGAAAATACCTGAAATTATAGAAAAACACACAAACTCATATTAAAGTCCAGAAATATGAATTTTGCCTAGAAAATAATGAAAATAAACTAAAAACCAACTAAAACATACTAAAATCTATATGAAATTAACCCCAAAAAGCGTATAAAATATCCGCTCATCAGGAGCCTATGATTGTTGAAGAAAAGGAAGAAGTGGTTGAAGATTTAGGAGATGTTGAAAGTCCATGAAAATGTAGCATCATGGAGAACTCTTCCAAGAAGCTTGATATTGATGTTGATGAGGGTGCGCAACCTCCAAGGCATATTATAGTTGGAGACTTGGAAGAGGCTTATCAAGAGATGGATTCAATCATGGATGAATTTCTCTCTACAATGGAATCCTCTCCCATTGGACATGAAGTTGAAATTATAGAAGAATGTGCACAACCTCCCATACCCTTGGTGAGCAATGAGAAAGAGAGAGAATCGGAAGAAAGCTACCAAGGAGAAAAAGTTGAATTGGTGTATATCGAAATTGAAGAATATGAAGAGGTTGATCAAGAGATGGATTCATTCATCAATGAATTCCTATCCAAAATTGAATCACCTTCCATTGGGCAAGATGAAGTTCTTGAAGACAACACCAAGCCAAGTGATAAAAGGGGAAAGGTTGAAATTGAAAAAGCTTGCGAAGAGGTGGAAACAACTAAAGAAGTAGACCTCGCATTGTCTAAGTGTGGGGAGGTCTCCCTCCCCAAGTCACCATCTAACACAACATTCAACTGGGTAAAATTCTTATCCCTAAGCTTTACTCTCTCACTTGAATATGGTTTAATTGAAAATGATGGTCAACTTAGAGCTCTTTGTGGAATTAAGAGTAAAAAGGAGTTGTGTAGTGGTTGGAGGTTTGGAATTAGGCTCATCAAGGTCAAAACCTTAAAGTATAGGGACTATGATTGGATGAATGCTACTTTACATGGGTCTAGGAAGAAGACTTGGTGCGCTAGAGAGAATTCTACTTGTTTTACTTGCCAACCGCCCGAACGGAAAATTCATGAAGACCAATTAAGGGAGCTCATATCTTGGATGGAACTCCATCCAAACTTGGTGAAGATGGTTGGAACTTCTGTCAACCATTTGAGGAGCAAGGATCCTTGGAGATTCAAGGATGAGTACAAGCATAAGCCACCATGACAAGAGTTTCCCAAAAGGTCCAACTTAAGGACAATAAATAAAAGTGCTAGGTGGGGATACCCCACCATGGTAAACTCTTTCCACTCTCTTGTATGTAAACCTAATAAGTGATTTGAGTTGCCATCATAGGTAGTTTTCTTCTTTAATACACTCTTATACATTTTTTTTGGATTGATAGGTTGTTATAGTGTGTTTTGATTAGTTTAAATTGTTGTTAAAATAGGTTACTTGAAGTGCAAGTTATTTTTAAAGATTTTTGTTAGATCTGAATTTTAGTTACTTTAGAGTGTTTATAGGTTAGGAGAGTGTCAAATTCTATTTCTATGCTTCCGAAAAAAAAAAGAGCGCCATCGACACGCACGCGCACTACGCGCGTACGCGTGCATTAAGCATTTTCGCCAATCCGCGCGCACGCGTCATGTACGCGTACGCGTGGATTGAGAAATTCCACCCCCAAGCCAAAAACCCGAGAGTTGTGCGGACGCTGCGTGCGCATTGCGCCTTTGGCACAAAACCACTGACGCATATGCGTACATGACGCATACGCGTCACTCTCGAAAAAAAAAACCATCGACGAACGTGCGCCATGCGCGCGTACGCGTCGATTTGCACCCTGTTTTTCTCCTTTCTCCTTTCTCCTTTCTTCTTCTTTCTTCTTTTCTTCTTCTTTCTTTCTACCTTTCTTCTTCCTCTCTTGAAAAAAAAAATTTTTTAAATAAAAAAATAAAAAATTAATAAATGAATAAATAAATGAATAAATATATAAATAAATAAATAAAATACAAAAAAATATTTTCTTTTCTTCTATTTTCTTTTATTGCATTTGCTTACTTTCATTCATTGCATTTTAATTTTGATTTTTTTAGCTTGTTGTAATTTTCTTTTTTTTAAGTTTCTTATTTTAATAATGGTGTTGAATTTTTCTATTCAATTGTTGAGACTTTCTTGCATTATTTTGGTGCTTCATGACTTGTTTGATATTGATGGGTGATAAAACTTTTAAATCAATGCTTCATCTTCTATGACTCTTGTATCCCTTGTGCATTGATATAAGCTCACATTGTCTTTCATGACCCACTTTTTCTTATTTAAACTTGATGCCCAATATGCTCTTCATGCTTTGACTTTACTCTTGTATCAAGTATTATTTGATATGTCCTTTGCCTATATTACTTTCTCACTTCCATGCGTAGCTACCATGTCGTGAGAACCTTACTCTTATTTGGCATTAGCCCCCGCCTATGTTCTCTTTGCTTTGATATCTTTGTTATAGGCTTAATTTTCTTTCTTTTTCTTTCCTTTTAGGCTGGCCACCAAGAAAGGAAGAAAAGGAAAAGTTTCTAAATGGGGCAACAAACAAGTCATCCGCACAACCTTTTGAAGGAGCTCATCAATTGTAGCAACCCACCCACATTGCTCTTCTTTGCATGCACCGAGGACGGTGCAATCTTCAAGTGTGGGGAGGTCGTCTGACCGATGTCCATGGGTAACAATTCCTTTTTTAACACCAATGTTAGTTAGTTATTGCATTCCATTCTAGGTTTTTAGGATTTTTGTTGCATTTTCTTAATTTTGCATATATATACATAATAAGCTTAGTCAAAATAATGAGATTAATTTTTCAAGAACTCTATCTATAGGGCACCAATTGATTTGAGTGAAAACTTTTCATTAAACTTGCTTGAATGATATATATATTGTGGAACATGTTTTGAGCTAAGAACACAAGCTTGTGAGATTTGAGCCTAATGACGTGGTTACATCTTATAACCACTTATTTTCCCTTCTTGTGTGCATTATTCTCTTTCTATGATTGTAATCTTTGATTTGTTTGATTCTCTATGTCCATTATTTTGTGTATTCATGCATTTATATGATTGAGGCCATCGTTTCTTTTAGCCCACTTACCCAAATAACTTCACCTTTTATCTTCCTTTGTTACCCAATTTGAGCCTACGATTGACCCACTTTGTTCTTAATCTAGCACATTACAAGCCTTAAAGCGAAAAACAATAAATGTCCTTTATTTGGATCTTTGATTAGCTTAGGCTAGCGTATGTGTATCATCCAAGTGTGGGAACCTCGGGACATTGGTTGAGAAAAAGGGTAGTTTTGTATTTTTGTTGTAAATATTGGGAATTGGGTATATGCTCATGTATTGATTAAATGTATAGACCTTATGCATTGATGTTCTTGTATATAGAAAGAAAAAAAATGAGAAAGAAAAAAAAGAAGAAAAAAAAGAAAAGAAATAAAAAGGGGACAAAATGCCCCAAAGCAAAGTGAAGCTCAATAAAGATCAATGCATATGAGTTGTAATCAAAAAGAAAATGCATGAGTATGTTAAAAAGTGAAGAATGGGTAGTTAGATTAGCTTTTGAATTGTATAGGATGTCATAGGCTAGGTGGAAAGTCTAAGTTTATCAAAGATTCAAATTTCAAGTTCACTTGACCAAATATACATCCTTACCTTGACCCTAGCCCCATTACAACCTAAAGGAAAGACCTCATGATACTTGTATGCATGCATGAAATATATGTTGATTGTTAGAAGAAAAATAAATCTTAGAAAGCATGATTAGGGGAGAATTGAGTGAATCAACCCTAAACACTTGAGCGAATAGAGTGCAAACACATCCGGTGAGGGTTTGATGCTCAATTACATGTTTTCACCTATGATCATCATTCTTCACGCAAGTTTATAAAAATATTTAATAGCTCAATTCGATTGTGGTTTGGCATGGTTGTTAATACCTTTGGCTCTTGTGCATATATGTATTCTTGAGAATTGATTTATTTTGACCAAGCAATTGCATTCATGTAGATAGTTGCATATAGGTAGTTTGCATTTAGTTAGATTCCATTGAATAAATGTTGATACCCTTTGCTCTTTCTTGGTATAAGCATGAGGACATGCTTGGTTTAAGTGTGGGGAGGTTGATAAACCCCATTTGTAGGGTTTATCTTGTGCTTAATTTAGAGGAATTTATAACCTTTTAAACCACATTTATCCAATGAAATAGCATGGTTTTATAACTTCTCCTTTAATAGTTCTTAAGTGTGAAAACATGCTTTTAGGTCTTAAAATAGCTAAATCCAATTCACCTTGACTCCATTAGATGCCTTGATATGTTTGTTAAGTAATTTCAGATTTAGGAGGCAAAGATTGGATCAAGGGAATGAAGGAAAAGCATGTAAAAATGGAGAACTCATGAAGAAATGAAGGAATCGCAAAAGCTGTCAAGCCGACCTCTTTGCACTTAAACGACCATAACTTGAGCTACAGAGGTCCAAATGATGCGGTTCCAGTTGCGTTGGAAAGATAACATCCGGGGCTTCGAAATTATATAATATTTTCTATGGTTGCATTTCGCATAGGGACGCGCATGCGCACGGTACGCGTATGCATCCATGGGCGCACACAATTCACTTAGTCAAACACGTGGCCAGCGATTTTAGAATCCTTGTGGGCCCAATCCAACTCATTTCTGATGCTATTTAAGCCAAGGATTGAAGGGGAATTAATAGACATTTACAAATTAGTTTAGTTTAGGTTAGTTTTAGAGAGAGAAGCTTTCACTTCTCTCTAGGATTAGGATTAGGTTTTAGATCTAGATTAGAAATTCTTAGATCTAGTTTAATTTCATGCTTTGATTTACTTTTCCTTTATCAATTCTTCTTCTTCTACTTATCCTCTCTCTAGTTTTGTATTTAATTCTTGTAATCCTTTACTTTTATGTTCATGCACTTTTGTTTGTTCTATTTTCATTTCAATGCAATTTATGTTTTCATGTCCTTTATTGTTCATTTGATTTGTTGTTGTTTAATTTCTTGTAATTGAGTAGTGTAGATTTACTTTTCTTGCACTTTTTACTATGCTTTTCTTTTATGCCTTCCAAATGTTTGATAAAATGCTTGGTTGGATTTTAGAGTAGAATTTCATGCTCTTGGCTTGGGAAGGTAACTTAGAAACTCTTGAGTTACTAATGTCCAAGTGATTGACGGTTGGGAGCCATTAACTCTAGACCTCACTAATTGATTTGGTGGAGAACTAGGACTTATGGACTTGGATTGACATAGCTCATTTGACTTTCCTTTATTAGTTAGAGGATGACTTAATGGGGTTGATCCTTGCCAATTCTCATATTGTGGTTAGTGATAAGGATAGAGATCCTTGACCACCAACCTTTGCCAAGAGTTTTGTTAGTTGCTAGTTTATTTTCATTGCATTTTACATTTCTTGTCTCCTATCTCAAAAAAACCCCAATATACGACCCATAACCAATAACAAGAACACTCTATTGTAATTTCTAGGGAGAACAACCTGAGGTTCAATACTTTGGTTTATAAATTTAGGGGTTTGTTACTTGTGACAACCAAATTTTTGTATGAAAGGACTATTGTTGATTTAGAAACTATATTGCAACGAGATTTCATTTGAGAATTTTAAACCACACAAAAGTCCATCTCATCAGCAGCCCGCAAGCAAGCCTATGAAAATGAGAGAGCTTGGATGAGGTGCAAAGATAGGGTGAGTCTGATGTTGTGAAGTTTTGAGGAGGAATTGGGTGCTGCTAGTGAAGAAAAAGCTGATGAATCTGAGTTCCACTTATCTGATGATTAGTCCCTATTTCTTTCCTTTTCGTTGATATTTGGCTTGTTTCGGCTCAATCTGAAACTGTAGTAGTTTATTTTGGTTCTGTAGACATATGACACTATGAAACACTCTTGACACTGTGGGTATATTTTGGATATTTTGTTTTCTATGTCATCTTTTGCAGGTGCCCCCTTGATGCCAAAAGGGGGAGAAATGCTGGAAAATTGAAATTAACAAAATAGTGGATGAAATCCTTTTGAGGATTCATGATCTTCCTTGTTTCTTGTTTCAATATCTTGTTGTGATGATATATTTGATGTTGATAATGTATCTGTTCTATCTTGATTGCTGCTGCCTGATGTTTGTAATTTATTTGACTTACCTTGATAAAATATTTTCTATTTTGGATTTATTTTTGGCCGTTCCTTTAAGCTGTGATATAAAAATAAAGTTTGATAGTTGCTATGGTTTGAGATGATCATGTTTGATCAGAAATATTTTCCTTGCTATGATTAATTTGCTTTGATTGGTTAATTGGAAAATATTTTCAAAATAGCTTAAACAGCAATCTCTTGAAACGTCAAATTTTTTTGTTGATATGAACTCAATTGCTTTGTATGAGTTTGAGCAGAAAATTAATTTATGATAACAAATGAGTTTTGTTTATCAATCCAATTCTGCTCATAAATCAAGCATTCAACAATTTCAAAATTAATATGTTGAATAACATAGATGCCTCAAGCTTGATTTTAAAGTTACAGGTATAAAGCTTCCCTTGGTAAAATAGCATATATTAAGGGGGAGCCATGTAACATTTGGAAAGGGAAGAAATACTAATCTGCAAAGGGGGTATTCTATACTCTAATCTTTGATTTCTTTCTATTTCAATTTTAATAATGTTTGTCATCAAGGGGGAGATTGATGAGTTTGGAAAACTCTAAATTTAATTTGTTGATGAACAAATATTATTAACTTAATTAAAATACAAAATTGTTAATTTGATTTTAATTCATATGTATTGATTGATAATTTTGTTAGGGCAGATTTTGCATATGGGCCAAACAGAGAAGAAAAATGTTGCAAGCCCAATAATATTGAAAACACATTCAGCATTGATACAAAAAAATTTTTATCCTTATGGCTGAATTTTTGTTTTGTTATTTGGGTCCGAATTTGTGATACAAGCCCAATAACAAACTTTTCTAAAAAGACCAAAACTTGGTCCGAATCCATTAAGCAAAGAAAGCAAAGTTTCAATGCTTCCAACGGATTCCATTTCTTATTTTGGGATGGATTTCAAAATTTAATTTTCTAGCATTGGAAACATAAATGAGAGAGAGAAAATGATTTGATGGCTTTAATGTAGCTTACACGCTACTACACAAAAGCATAGGGAGTTGATCTTAATTAATTTGTGATAACACTCATTACTCTTAGCTTTGCTTTTTCTCTCTTCTCTCTCTACTCTTTCTTCTTCAAGTTTCGGTCACTTCAACAGAAAATATGGAAGCCATCAGAAGCTACCAACAAGAAGAAGAAGAAGCTAGTAACAAGACCATCACAATGATGGCAAGAAAAAAACTAAAAGTATGCTGTGGCTAAAATTCTCAACACTTGTGGTAAGATTTGGCCGAATCGGTTTGCTTGAAGAAGAAGAAGATTAGCTTGGTTTGTTGGTTTCAACCGTGGAGGCTTCTCCCTATAAGTAAGGGTGAACAGCCAGGGCTTGAAGCAAGGAGTGAGAGTGCAAGGCACAGAGTTCTCATAGCTACCTAAGCTAACAGAAGTTCTTCTCCTTCAATGTTCTTCATTCTGTGTTTTTCTGTTTAATTTTGTCTGTCTTGAGTCTCATGGAAAAAGGAAAACAATGAGGTTTGTATGAAAAAGCCATAGAGCAGAAAAAGGCAGAGAGTGCAAAATTAAAAGAAAAAGCCATAGATGTCCTTAGAGGTCCTTTGTACATCTGTGTTGTGTTTCATGATTCTGCGGGAATCTCCTTGCAAGTTGGGTTAGCACTTTGCAATTGGAAGCTTGGCAGTAACCAAGTCAAGTTCAGGATTGGGGTTTAGATTCTGGACTTGTCCCAGATAGGAAGGATAGTTCCTAGGGAAAATTAGTGTATGTAATTATGAACATTATAGTGAAATTCCATCATTGTTGTGATGGAGACTGGATGTAGGCTGCATTGCACTTAGCAGCTGAACCAGGATATATCTTGGTGTAATCCTCCCTCTCTTCTACTCAATTTCTGTTTCTGCTGCTCAAAGAGATAAACTGAAAAATATCTCGTGCTGATCGACGAGACAAAAAGAAAAGTCTCGTGGCTCGGTACGAGACAAAAAGAAAAAGTCTCATGGCAGGTTACAAGACAAAAAGTCAAAAAGTCTCCAGAAGTTGTTTCAAAGACCAGCAAGTGTTATTAAGTGAAAAAGGGGCTAAGATTCAACCCCTCCTTCTCTTAGCCACTGAAAACCATCAAAGTTGATTTGCTCACTTGACTTTCCTTCAATTGTTAGAGGTTAACTAAGTGACAGCAATTTGTAATTACCATCACAATTGACAATGATAATAAGGATAGAAATTTTGATTCTCAACCCTTGCTAGGACTTTTCTTAGTTGTTAGTTATTTTCTTGTTATTTATATTCCTTGCTTACTAAACTCAAAACCCAAAAAGATACAATCTCATAACCCATAATAAACACACTTCCCTGCAATTCCTTGAGAGACGACCCGAGGTTTAAATGCTTCGGTTAATTTTATTGGGTTTGTATTTGTGATAAACAATTTAAACATTGACCGATGATAATTTGTCGGTTTAGAACTATACTTGCAATGCGACATTTTTGTGAAAATCTTTACCGACATTTTTCCTCCGTCAAATTTTTGGTGCCATTGCCGGGGAATTGCAAATGTGTACCTTGTTACTGGCTGGTTATTGTACTTACTGTGAATATATGTGCCTTTTCGTTTCTTTGTTAGTTGCTTCTAGTTTTAGGAGTTTATTTTTATTATTTCTTTTTAGTTTTTGTTTTTATTTTCTCTTGTTACTATGAATTCTCACCTTTTTTGCTATGAGTTTGGTTCAAATTATGTTGTAGGGAATGGAAGCTACAATGAGAACATGCATCAAGGATGGAACAATCAAAGGTGGGAGGAGCTTCAAGCTTATGGACAACCATCTTGGCAACAACCTCCTCTAACATACTATGAGCAAGAGCCATTCTAAGATGCATATCAATTCTATGGCTATGGTGGACCTCCTTGTGACTACCAATAACCACCACCATATACATATGCGCCATATCCTCAGTATAGCCCTCAACCACCATACTCACAAGCCCCCTACAATCAAACACTTCCATATGACCCTAACTCATATCCACCATACCAACCACCTTATGAACCATATGAGCCATACATAGAACCACCCCAATTCCAACCCAATTACTCCCAAGAACCACCACCTCAATATACACCACCTCCAATGTATGCGAACTTTCAACCACAAGATGAATTTTTCTTTCCACCACAACCCTCCATAGGGAAATGTCCATATCCATCAATCCAAGAGCAATATGATCCTAATTATGTTAGCCAAGTGGAACAAGAGCCACGGGATCATTTTAAGGAAGCAATGGATCAACTTCAAGCAACCATCCATCAAATGGAGCAAGAGGAAGGCCGAAAAGCACTCGAAGCTCTCATGGCTAACATTGCCAAAACGTGAGCCACCATCGACCCATGGGACTCATGCAACAAACAAAGCATTACCATGGATGAATGTGGAAAGTCAACCGAAGAGCGGAGTATGAACAAGATCTTGGAATCTCAACTTGAGAACAAGGGACTAGAGTGTGTTGTGGAACAAGTGGAAAAGATGGAGAGTGTTGAACCGCCACATCCTTGTCATGATGAACCGCCCTCCTATTATGAACCCCTTCTCCCAACCGATGAACCCTTCCAACCACTCCAATCTCCAATGGATGACACTCTTGGTGTTCTTCTTCAAGGGCAAAGAGAGATGCAGCGGATGACACTAGAGTTCATAGCTACCTTGACCGAGGTAGTAGATAATTTAGCCTCCCTACGCTTCAACACTCAAAGTACCCCCATGGCCGCATGTGGAGAATCTGATGAAGAACATATCATGAAGGAGAGATTAGGAACCTCGGTAGAAAGTGGGGAATGTGACTTTGTATTGGAACAAATGAAGGAAGCTGTAATTAATGAAGAGGAAGAAGTGGTTGAAGACTTAGGAGATGCTAAACCTCCATGGAAATATAGAGTTGTAGAGTATTCTTTCAAGAAGCTTGAAATTAATGTTGAGGAGGGTAGTACACAACCTCCAAGGCATGTTCCCTATGAAGAATTGGATGGAATAGATCAAGAAGCAAGTTTCATTGGTGATAATGATCATGAATCAAGCCATCATAGTCATGAATTTGCATCAACAAGTGACATCCTTGAGTTAGAAGAGCCTTCTCCCGAGAAAGCAACGTTGACGTAGATTTCTCTCAACCTCATATTTATGATTTGAGTGACGGAGAAGATTTGGATGAACTCGGTGAGGAAGCGCTTGAAAGTGAGGAATCTTTTCAAAGGTGGAAGTCCTTCGGCAAGGTTGGACGGGAGTTGAATATGTTTTGTCAAGATCGTTGGAGACTTCCCTACCTAGGTTGCCATCTACTCCTTCATTTGAGTGGGTAAAACTTATCTTTATTAGCTATATTGTTCCACTTAAGTATGGTATGCTTGAAACGATGGCCAACTTAGGAGGCTTTGTGGAATGAAGCATAAGAGAAGGATATTTAGTGGTTAGAGTTTCAAATCAAGACTCATCAAGGTTGAGATTTCAAGAGCTAGATGCAACGGTTGGACTAGTGATCGATTGGTTGGATCTAAGACAAGAGTTTGGTACTTCATTGAGAATCCGAATTGCTTGCCACCCAGTTGGAACAATGATTCCACTTAAAGACGGGTGTAGAAACAAGATTTGGGATCCCGGCATACAAGAGGATCAACTTTGAGAGCTCAAAGCTTGTGAAAAACTTCATCAAGGCTTGGTGAATTCACTTGGAAATGTTGGAGCTTATTAGAAGTCGAAGGGTTGGTGGAAGTTTCAAGATGAGTTCAAGTACAAGCCACCATGACAAGCAGCTCACTAAATGTCCAACTTAAGGACTCTAACTAAAAGTGCTAGGTGGGAGACACCCCACCAAAGTAAATTCTTCCTATTTTTCCTTTTTTTTATATTGGTAATAAGTTGCATTTCTATTTTTAGTTAGGTTTATTTAGTTTAGGCTGAGGTTTTACTTGTTTAATAATGTTTGACATTAGTTTCTTATATTAAAAAAAAAAGGAAGCTCACGCGTCATATTGAATGTTGCTCTCTGGTACGAAAACCAGAGAGTTGCGCTGGAACCGTGCGGGTGGGGTGCTAGGCGCACAGCCTAACCCACGCGTGCGCGTCGCTGACGCGTACGCGTCATTTGCAATTTTGGCTTCCCATGCGTGAGCGTGGCGGACGCGCATGCGTCGTATATTAATGATACCACCTCCGGTACAAATACCTGAGAGTTGTGCTGGAACTATGCGAGTATTGTGCAAGGAGCACAATTCACACCCACGCGTATGCGTCACCTTCTCTTTTCTGCTTTTCACGCGTACGCGTGACTGACGCGTACGCGTCGCCTCTTCTTTTCCTTTTTTTCTTCTTTCTTCTCTCCTTTCTCCCTCTTTCTTCTTCCTTTCTTACTTTCTTCTTCTTCATTTCTTTAACTTCTTATCCTTATTCTCTTTTATTCTCTTTTGTTTATTGCATTTGCACACTTTCATTTATTGCATTTTAACTTCACTTTTGTAACTTATTTTTATTTTCGTTCTTACGTTTCCTATTTACCATTGGTGTTAAATTTTCTACTCAATTTTTGAAAATTTCTTGAATCATTTTAGTGCTTCGTGACTTGTTTCGCATTAATGGAAATTTTTGCCCCACACCCAAGATTAGTGCTTTCACCCCTTCTGACTCATTATTATTTGTTTTTATGCTTCATTATCATTGAGTTAGGATAAGACCAAATGCTCTCATGCTTATCACTAATCTTATCTGTGTCAATTCTTGTTTTAACTTGATGTTTCCGAGTATTCTTTCCATTTACTTATGCTTTGACTTTACTCTTGCATTAAGTGTTAGTTGATATGCCATTTGCTTATACTGTTTTCTCACTTGCATGTTGTAGCTACCATGTATTTGAGAACCTCACTATTATTTGGCATTATCCTACCCATATTTTATTTGTTTTTATTTCTTTGTTTGTGGGTTATTCTTCTTCCTTTTTCTCTTCTTTCAGGATGGCCACCAAGAAGGGAAACAGAAAACTTCTAAATGGGGCGGACAAACAAGTCCCGCCACACAATCTTTTGGAGAAAGCGCATCAGTTGTAGCAACCCATCCACTTGCACGTCTTTGCATGCACCGAGGACGGTGCAATCTTTAAGTGTGGGGAGGTCGAGACCGACTTCCGTGGGTAACTACTTCCTGTCTCAACACCAATGTTTAATCTTTTTTGTTAGATTAGTTATTGCATTGGATAATAGACTGCATGTATAGTTAGTTGCTTGCATTTATGTCCTACTTGGTTAAAGTGATGAATTCTTTTCCAAGAAACTATTTTATAACATTTCACTACTTTGAATTAAAATTTTGTTGAACTTGCTTGAAGAAATTTATTTTGGAACATGGTTTTAAGAGCTCGAACACACAAAACCAGTGATTTTTTTGAACCTATTTGATTGGTTGCATCTTATCAACCAATGTTTTATTTTGTTGTGTGTTGTTCTCTCTAAAATTGTGATCTTTGTCTTGCTTGATTCTATATTTTTGTTGTTTGATGTATGCATGCACTTATGTGATTGAGGCCTTTTGTTTCACTGAGCTTACATACCCATATGGCCTTACCCTTTCATTAACCTTTGCAAACCAATGTTGAGCCTATTTTACCCCATTTATTCTTTATTTCAGTACGTCACTAACTCTAAGCGAAAAACAATAATGTCCTTAATTTGAATCCTTTATTAGCTTAGATGACTGAGAGTGTTCATGATTTAAGTGTGGGGAAGTTGGGTTTGGAAACATTTGGTTTGGAAATTAGGTATTGTATATTTTTGGTGAAAATGTGAAAAAAAATAGTTGAGCACATATTCTTGCATTCAATACCTTAATCATATGCATGAATATGTGGTAAACATAGTTAATGGGTAGTTAGATTTTTCATTTTGATTACATGGAATGTCTTAGGTTAGGTGGGAAGTTTAGGTTAATCAAGGATTCGAATTTTAGTCCACTTAACCAAATACAATCCTACTTTGACCCTAACCCCATTACAACCCTTGAAAAGACCTCTTAATATGTGTATTTGTGCATTACATTTTTGTTGATTAGTAGAAGAAGAGCAAGCCTTAGAAAGCAAGATTAGTAGAGAATTGAAAGAGTCAAACCTCAAACACTTGAGTGATTAGAGTGTATACACTTCCGGTGAGGGTTCGATACTCGATTCTTTGTTCCCGGCTTTCACGAACTTTCTTCTTGCACGTCTACTTGTACTTTATTTTGGAATTCGAATTAGTGGAATTCAGTTTATATTTGTTCTCGGAAGATCTATTTACTTTTAACCAAGTAGGTAGAAGTATTTTGCATTTAGTTGCATTCATATAAATAGGTTGCATTTCATAAATTCTACCATTCCTCTTCACCTCCTTTATAGCTTCTCTTGAGCTTAGCATGAGGACATGCTAATGTTTAAGTGTGGGGAGATTCATAAACCACTATTTTACGATTTATTTTGTATTGAATTGAGTAGATTTTATCAATTATTCATACACTTATTCATATAAATTGCATGGTTTTACAAATCCTTCCTAATTTTGTGCTATGATTGAAAATATGCTTCTTTGGCCTTAAATTTGCTAATTTTTAATCCTCTTTTATTACCATCGATGCCATGATATGTTTGTTAAGTGTTTTCAGGTTTTCTAGGGTAGGAATGACTTAGAGGATGGAAAGGAAGCATGCAAAAGTGGAAGGAACACAAGAAATTAAAGATTTCAAAATCTGGTAGTAACGCGCACGCATGAACGACGCGTACGCGTGGCCAGTGAAAAATCCAGTGACGCGTACGCGTGGCTGACGCGTACGCGTGACGAGCGTCACGTGCTGCATTAAATAGAATTCGCTAGGGCGATTTCTGTGCTGCTTTTAACCCAGTTTCAGACCCGAAAATATATATATATTAGAGGCTGCAGAGTGGAGCTGGAAGGGAGACTGACTTTTATTCACACAATTTTAGGTTTTAATAGATGTAGAATTCTAGAGAGAGAGGTTCTCTCCCCCCTCTAGGTTTTAGGGTTCTACTCCAATTTATTCTTAGATTTAGATTTAATTTCTGTTTTTATTTACAATTCCTTGCAATTTATTGTTCTAGCATCTTTGTTCTTCAATTCTACTTGTTATTTCCTTCAATTTGTTATCCTTATGTTTATGCACTCTTGATACTTTGGATCTTTGCTAATGCAATTTATATGTTAATGTTGTTATTGCTTTCTTCAGTTGTCATTGTTAATTTCTTTCAATTGGTAGTTGTTGGATTTTATTATCGTTGCAATTTTATCATGCTTTTATTTTGTGTCTACCAAATGTTTGATAAAATGCTTGGTTGGATTTTAAATTAGATTTTTGTATTCTTAGCTTGGATTGAGTAATTTGGAGACTCTTGAATTGTCAAAGTCTCTTATTGGTTGGTGATTGAAAGTTGCTAGTTGGCTTGAGCTTCACTAACTCTAGACTTTGATTAGGACTTGTGAACTCAAGTTGATTTGCTCACTTGACTTTCCTTCAATTGTTAGAGGTTAACTAAGTGAGAGCAATTTGCAATTACCATCACAATTGACAATGATAATAAGGATAGGAATTCCGATTCTTAACCCTTGCTAGGACTTTTCTTAGATGTTAGTTATTTTCTTGTTAATTACATTCCTTGCTTACTAAACTCAAAACCCCAAAAAGATACAATCTCATAACCCATAATAAACACACTTCCCTGCAATTCCTTGAGAGACGACCTGATGTTTAAATACTTCGGTTAATTTTATTGGGTTTGTATTTGTGACAAACAATTTAAACATTGACCGAGGATAATTTGTCGGTTTAGAACTATACTTGCAATGCGACATTTTTGTGAAAATCTTTACCGACATTTTTTCTCTGTCAATCATCTTCTTCATTGTATAAAATTGCACCTGATTCCAACGCGAGATCCCAAGTTTTTCTATTTTCAAGCATCTGTTTCTCCAAAATATTATTTCTGTTTTCCTTACTTCCTTCATTCTTGTCCGAACCACCATCATCAATCACCCTCTTCCCAACTACTTCATCGTTTTCCTTCATTTAGGCTTTCTACGCTTTCGCTGAAGCACTGGTGCATAGTATATCCGGACAGGTCAACACGGTTTGACCAATTTTTATCGGAACAAACCAAATTTAACCGTTTTAACAATGAGATTGGTCTTCAATTTAAACTGAATTAATTTTAAAATTTGGTTCATTAATTTTTCGATTGAACCAACAAATCCAATCCAAATTTAATAACAAT
This sequence comes from Arachis ipaensis, assembly GCF_000816755.2. NCBI lineage: Eukaryota > Viridiplantae > Streptophyta > Magnoliopsida > Fabales > Fabaceae > Arachis > Arachis ipaensis. The sequence goes on from NC_029789.2 coordinate 93,420,893, forward strand.
GAGTCTGACTATTATGTCAAAAGAAAAATAATAATCACCTGCTACAATTATAAATAGTGGTACGTAGCGTTAATTATGGAAAACAAATTCAAAAATTTGCCATATTTTTTCATTGAAAATTTGGTTTCATGCCATTATTATGCTTTTCAAGAAAAGTGCTAAATTTTACTACGTGCACCAATCGCGAATTAATATTGAATAGGTTCTCGGTTCATTTTTTCCCATGTTTTCTTGAAGCATATTTTTCACAACACTAATAAACGAACTGAAAGAAAGAAACTTATTAACACAGTATTGATTCCTCAAGAAAAGTGGAAAAAATTTGAAGTCATCAACATATATACAATACAAACCTGCGATGTGTGTACAAAATAAATATCAGCTACTAACTCAAGTCATCATATAAAATATGAGATATTAATTAAAAATAAATTAAA
>NC_029789.2:93421466-93424318 GCF_000816755.2 Arachis ipaensis
CTATCCCGAGGAGGACACCTAAAGGTGAGCCGTAATGGCCTCATCTTCGGCAGGCTCCTCTGGTTTTTTTTGCGGTTTTTTTTTTAATTTTTTTTTAGTAAAATTATAATTAGGTTCTTACAAATTTTGACTTCGTTCGAACTAATTAGTCTTTAAAGAAAAAAGTATTAATTTTAAACTTCACGATAGTAAACAATAGATACGTTATATCCTTCTATTAATTCATCATATAAAATTTAATGATGATATTTATATGCACCGTTAATTACTGTGATGTATTTATTTATGAAAGATTGTCACATAAATAACAATTTTTAGAGTGAAACTTCACCTGTTTTAGTAGTATTTATAGTCAATAGAGAACAATTAATAAAAGTTATATAAAAACTTAAAAAATAATAAATATTTCACTATAAAAAATTACATCATTTTTATACTTATATGCGACAACAACAGAACACGCACTATTATAGACAACAAAATCTATGGACAATTTCATTTTATTTTATTTCGTACTACTATTAACAGAAGAACATATATATTTACTATTTGCTATTTGCTATTGTGAAAAATCTAAATAATATTTTTTTTAAGGGTTAATTAGTACAAAATCAATTTTTTAGAACAAAATTGTCACTTTACTTTTTTTTTTTTTTTTTACTTAATATGCGTGTTATGTACATTCTCAATATGTATATGTAGGTGATTGTGCACCTTTCTGTATACCATAATAGGAGCATTTGCAATATGCATTTTCAAAAACATAAATAAATAACAAAGCGGCCTAAAAATTTTCTTTAAATACTCTCTTACTTCTTCCATTCCTTAGCTTGAACTTGTTCTTCCGTGTTCTGATTTCTTCTCTGCTCCTTCTTAATTACCACTTCCTAAAACAAAAATAATCCCACCCTCTCCTTCTTGAGGAGAATAATTATAACAATAGTTCTGTTTTTGTTTATATACACATTTTGAATTTATCCAGTTTCATTTGGTTATTATTATTATTTATATGAACAACAATAAATAATTCAAAATGATGTTTAGCAAGGTCATTTATGAGGATCAACCGGAGCTAGAGGACGACGGCACGAAGGAGAAGCCATACGGAAAGATGAAATACGTTGCGGTTATTAAGGCAGAGATTTTCAAGAGCTTGGTGAACGGAGGGGTGTTGAAGGCTGAGAAATTCAAGAGTTTGTTGCATGATGGATATAATGGTAGTGAGAAATTCAGGTTCCTCCTTATGGTTGCAAGAAAGAAATCTTCATGGAAGGTTTGGGTGCTTAGAATTGCGTATTTGGTTCTTCTTTGGACCATCTTGGTGCAATTCAAGGACATCATTGGAGACATGGTTACACCAACGTCCTTTAAGACTCGCTCCTCGGTCACCACAATATATATTAAAAATAAGTTAAATAATATATGGCTGATTTTTTTTTCACTCTCAAGATTTTTCAGAAGTTATAAAATGGCGGAGATCACATTTTGTAAAAATGATATTCAGTATTCTCAAACACAATTAGCGTAAATCATTTTTATACGTTTTTCTAATAATACATAGATGTAATATATTGATAATTATAAGAATCACATATATTATTTTGATTTAAAGCTTTGCGTTCATCCGCGTTTATATATATCTACCAACTGTTTTATAACTATATGATATTTTATACCTTTTATAAAAGTGATATTAATAGATAGTCTTTATTGATATATCTAATATATAGTACGATAATTGAAAAGTATATTTATATACTATCAACAATATAAGTATTTGGATTTGAGTAAATTTTATATATACATTTTTTATTGGTTTTATGATAAATCTTTTTGTGGAATCTAATAAAAATAAAACTTTAGACTTTGAATCTTTAATACTATGACATGAATACTTAAGCTGATAAATGACGACATATTCACATGATAAGAATGAAAAATAAATAATTAAGAATTAATCAGGACTTAAAAATAATTAAGACTTCGACATAATAGTTTTTATTTAATTTTTCTTTCTATTATTATAAGTACAGCTCATAATCTCAATAAGAAAAAATTGGAAATAAATCTCAAACATTTTGGCCATAATCTCTGAAAAATAAATCACATTAATAGATGTCCTTGTAGTTGCACCCAAGCACCTATCTAAAATTTAACCAACAATAAGCAATATGCAAATTTCAATCAAATGCATTAATAACATCACATGAATATGGGTTGTGTATATCATGCTTTTCCAATCAGGCCCATGTGTCATTAAAGGAGACTTGCTAAACGAAATTTCTTGCATTTTTTTTCTCTCTTCTTTTTGTTTTTTCTTTTTCATGCAGGGACTTATGAGAATAATGGGTATCTAATGGTTTCTTCAAATGGAGGATTGAATCAAATGCGAGCAGGAGTATGCATATTTAACCCATTAATCCTATAATATATATTTATAACCGAAGCCTCCAAATTTAGACTTTCCATATACATAACTAATATATTTTCCTATATAATTTTTTTCTTTAATTTTAATTTTCTTTTTTGTTTTCCTTTCAATTTTACCGCAGATATGTGATATGGTGGCCATTGCAAGATATATGAATGTGACACTAATTGTTCCTGAATTGGATAATACCTCCTTTTGGAATGACTATAGGTGAGTGGAACCGGCTAGGTTTTCCCCTATTAACTTTTCAGGGAGAACAACTAGAACTGATGAAGGTGACCATAATTGGATCTTTCTGATTATTTTTATTACAAATTTCACGTCGTTCAAAAATAATATCTCTTGATATTTATGAGTATGAGATGTTTCTTATTTTATAAATTAATTTTTGAAATTAAATTAGATCTATTTAATTTTTTAT
>NC_029789.2:93425029-93427402 GCF_000816755.2 Arachis ipaensis
TTTAAAATAAAAATTTAGATTGAGAAAACCAGTAAGAACTTAGCCTGATGTTATTTAATTATTTTGAGAATTTATTACCGATGTGCATTGGGATAAAATAATAATAAGTGTTGAAAATGTAAAATGTCAGAGATGCATAAGCTTGTGTTAGTTCTCTCATTATTTTCACTGAAAGGGACATATAAACACTTGATAATTTTTTATGAAAATTATTTTGATAATAATAAACACAAAAAATGCATAGATATCTGTTTTTTTTTTTTAAAAATACTATATATTGAAATAGAGTAACGCTACATATACATTAAAATTAACCACTAAAATTAACTACTATAAATATATTTTAAAAATAAATTAAACTACACATATATTTATACACAAATACATTAACGTCTGATTTTAGTGGTTAATTTTAGTATATAAATAGTATTTTTTATTGAAATAATAGTATCTGCAATATTATACAAGTAGCGAACAGCAACAATTTTGAGGCTGGATAGCAGCGTTTTAAACCGCCGCAAAATGTTTAGTAATTTTGTGTTATTTTACAAAATTCTCTAGAGAAAATCTCTTGTTGGCTATTTAGTTATATTGGTTCCAGAATGAAAATATGCTCTCAATTTGTTGTCCAATTGTCACGGTATGCAGCCAATTTGCAGATATATTCGATGTTGATTATTTCATCGATTCTTTGAGAGATGAAGTTCGGATATTGAGAGAACTGCCTCCTGAACAGAAGCACAAAGTGGAATCACAGTCCCTCTATTCCATGCCACCCATTAGTTGGTCTAATATGACATATTACTATGAAGTGGTATGTAACCTTAATGCATAAACCTACAATAATGTTATACAGCATGTATGTAACAATATCGGTCATGTATAAAGTATAATGAATATCTTGTACATTTCATGATCCTTTATGAATAATTTTGATACTTCATACTGAATATCATAATTATTTATGAAAATGTTCATATATTTGAAATACTCAAATTTTTTTTATTTGGAAAACAAATTACATACCAAAAATAAACTAGGTCTTTTAAATACAATAAAATAGGCTTTTTTTTTTAATCATATATACAGTAAATGAGCTTTTGTTGTTTCATGCATAAATCTTTGACATAATCTCTCGTGTATTTTTTTTTCCGTGTAAACTCGTGAATAATTTTGATATTTTATTTTAAAATTATCGTAAAACTATTTTTCTAAAATCGTTTAATTTAATAAAAGAAGATTTATGAATAATTATATTTCTAAAATATCTTGTCATATAAGAAATTTTTTTAAATTTACATAAATTTTTATCTCAATTTTTTTAAAATTTATTTTATGTTATTTTTTTAAGATAATAATTATGATCAAATTTTAGATCTTCAGATAATAAAAACTTTAATATCGTATCATAAAACTATTTTTTCTTTCTAAAAGTTTAAGTCGATAAAAAGAGATATATTGATAATTTATTTAATCTCTAACAAAAATTTTATATAAATTGACGTCAAATTCGATATTTTTCTTTTTTTTTTTTATTGAATAATACAAACAGATTATTCCTCGGATGAAAACATATGAGGTGGTACACTTCACAAAATCAGATGCAAGGCTTGCAAACAATGGAATTCCAGACGAAGTTCAGAAACTAAGATGCCGTGCAAACTACGATGCGTTGAGATTTACTCCCCCAATTGAGAAATTAGCAAAGAAGATCGTTGACATTCTTAGGTCCCGAGGCCCTTTCTTGTCACTTCATCTTCGATATGAAATGGATATGATTGCTTTCTCCGGTTGCAATGAGGGTTGCACTCACGAAGAGATTGATGAACTAACCAAAATGAGGTATTCGTCAACATGATTAATTAATTCGTCGGTGCTAATTATTAAATATTATATAGGTGTTAAACTAAATAAAATGGTATTTAATTAGGAGTGGACTATATGAAAAAGACAAAAGCTACTTAATTAGGTACTTAACGTTTAGGAGATGAAATAAATTTATAATTAATTTGAATAACATTTATTATCCTTCGCCTCTTACCAGACGAAGATAAATTTTGATTCTACGGTTATGCTATTGGGATTTGCATCCTCCAAAATTTAAATTTTATTTTAGAAAGTAAAATGTGATCTTTTACTCTTAAATAGTTTTTCTTTCATATTTATTATTAGTCCCACCTATAAAATTAATAATGAAAAATCACATTTTACTCTCTAAAATAAAATTTAAATTTTAGAAAATCTAAATTCATATATTAACAACTAATTATAGCCATGTTTAAATTCTTGTTGACTGCACACATTAATGGGAGGAGATTAGATAATAAAAAATCTTTCATCACAAATTCACAATAATATAGAAGACAGAGAGCT
>NC_029789.2:93427903-93428908 GCF_000816755.2 Arachis ipaensis
CAAAGTTAACATCTATATATCCAATGGTGAATGAAAAGAAATGTTCAACATATTGAAGATTATGTTTATTATATTAATTATGACTGATAAATATTGTTTTAATTATGAAATACTGTAATATTTTTGTGTGTCTTAGCATTACCATTAATAAGCCACTTGGCTCAATAATTAATACAATGCGCAGACACATAAATGATTATATGTTAACACATTTTTTTTATACAATTATTTAATTAATTAAGTTTGAAGTACGACATATGGATAATTTTTTTGTTTTAATATTAATCTAAAAAAATTAATTCTCTAATTATACATGCACTATCATAGATTTCCTTCATGTACACTAAACATAAATTTAAACAGTACTCAAACTTTTTGTACTACCGTTATTCATCTTTTTTCTTTTTCTTTTTTTCCCTTTTTTTCTTTGGTGACAACTACTACTACTACTATTCTTTTATACATGGCATTTTTCCGGTAACGGTACAACCAAATATGGGGTGATAGTTTTGGGGAGTTTTCTGTTGGTGAGTGTTTGAGTTAGTCAAGTTATCAAAAAAGAAAAAAATATACATTGAAATAATTGGTTGCCTTTTGAAAATCATCTAGGTATGCTTATCCATGGTGGAAAGAGAAGGAGATAGATTCAGAGAAGAAAAGGTTAGATGGCCTGTGCCCTCTTACTCCTGAGGAAACAGCTCTAACACTTCGTGCATTGGGCATTGATCGCAACATTCAAGTTTATATTGCTGCTGGTGATATATACAAATATGAGAAAAGAATGGAAATGCTCCACGACTCCTTCCCAAATTTGGTTAGCAAACTCAAAAATCTCTTCAATTAAAAACTTCAATTCTTACTATTGCCTTTCTACAACTGTTCTAAATGCAAAAAAGAAAAGAAAAGAAAAAAAAAAGAGCAGTGAATATCCAATTTGGGCTTTGCTCTAATAACAATTTGGACGTACTCTTTAGTTTTGGAAAATATTAGATCTGATTTATTCTT
>NC_029789.2:93429014-93429675 GCF_000816755.2 Arachis ipaensis
ATATTATTCTGAAGTTAATATTTTATTTTTATATTATTAAAATTTAAAATTTTATTGGCCATATATCATTGCTCTTATTTATAATTGGGAATCGAATTATGATTTAATTTGATTAGAGAACCAAATTATTTTTGGAAAAATGGTTCATGATCAAATTAAGTGTTTACTCTAGTAATTAAAAATGATAAATGACTTACCATGTTATCTCTATATTGCTCAACCTGAATAATAGGTGAAGAAGGAGACATTATTGGAAGCCTCGGAACTTGACCCTTTCCGGAACCATTCAAACCGAATGGCTGCATTGGACTACTATGTGTCAATAGAAAGTGATATATTTGTTCCATCATACAGAGGCAACATGGCAAAACTCGTTGAAGGACACAGAAGGTGCATTTTTATTTCTCAAGCATTATTTGTACACTTTAGACATGACATTAATCAATAACAAAACATCCAAAATATTTAAGTAAACGAGGTAAAAAGTATAGGTAACCGGCGTGGATACTGACAGCATAAAGCAGCAGCGATAACATTGAAATTCTACTAATTTTATATAAGTAATTTTAAATAATTAATTTTTTTCAATCAACATCAACTAATTTTTTAAAATTATTTTATTTATTTTAATTTTAAATTTTTTATTTTAAATTCTAAATGA
>NC_029789.2:93429718-93430119 GCF_000816755.2 Arachis ipaensis
TATTATATTATATAAAATAATTTTAAATATTATTTTCCTAATGTCGCGGATCTGGTAACCTTGTTAGATATTAATTATTATACTAATTTCAGGTATTTGGGGTACAAGAAAACAATTCTTTTAGACAAAAAAGCTCTGGTTGAGCTGATAGACCTGTACAAGAATGGAACAATAGGGTGGAACGAGTTCTCCAATTCAGTGAAGGAAGCACACGCAGACCGCGTTGGGGGCCCCACTTCAAGATCTGTGGTCCCAGGCAAACCCAAGTTAGAGGACTATTTCTACACAAACCCACACGAGTGCATTCAGGAATAACCATATTCCCACATTCTCATTTGGGATAATTTTATATTAATCGATAAAATTTATATTATTTTTGTGTATATTTTTTATGTATATTT